>NC_060127.1:49042339-49345323 GCF_021461395.2 Schistocerca americana
CGTCACTGGTTGAGCTTCTACATGGCCAATGCCACTGCACACTGCTCCAGTTGGTGCACCCACCACAGCACACAACACCTTCCATATTCTGCGAGTATCACTTTGCGCATAATGATTTTGTTCTTTTCAGAGTTTTTGGTCACACAAGACACTGGGAGAGAGGAACAATTCCTCAAAATTTGGGCGCTTGTACAGGTTGCTGTGCTGCCATCAGAACCAGATGTGTGCTTGTTGCTTGTGAGATTCTTCTGCATACCTTCTGTCTCCAGGTTCACATCCTACCAGAATCGTGCAGCCAGCACAGCCACCCCTGGACACCTCTTTGGCACCACCTGCAGAACTAATGGAGCTGGACCCATCACCTTCACTGCGACAGCAGCTCAACTTCCCAGCCCTCATCCTGGCGCCCACCACGGACCAGGCACCATCGTTGTCATCATCGTCATTTCCACTGCTGTTGTCAATGCTGCCATTTCTGCTTTTCATCAGCCAAACTCAGGAAGAGGGTGGGCACTTTTCTGCGGTTTTCCATCTGACATTCCCCTTGGAGCACAGGAAGGACGTCAGGTGCAGCCAGGGTCTTGGTGTCAGTCCCAGTTGCGAATCCCAGCTCCTCATACCACCCAGCTTTCTGCCTTCTCCCTCCTCCCCCCCCCCCCCCAATTGTCATAGGATGGCTCCCTATATGACAATGGTATGGCATTTTGTGGGGGTGGGGGGAAGAACGTGCAGTCCTAAGGCATCAACTGCACACCAAGTGACATGGCACTGTGGAATAGACTCAAGAAGGTGCTGATCCATGTGCCAATGGAAAGAGCAGGCAGTGCCACACCTCCAGGAAGACAGAGTTCAGCACTCCCTGTCAATGCTAATTTAACCAGCCGCCCATCACCTGTTGCCCCAGTTTGGTCGCAGACTTTGAGAGAATCAGTGCTAAGTATTGAGAAGACGTTACTAAGTCTGCATTCTGTGAGATCACAACTATTCTTTTCTTCCTTCCTTTTGTCAGTGCTGACTTCCACAGTAGCCGACACAACATTTTTCACTGTAACAGGATCTGCCATGTACCCAACGTTTGCCTAAAGGGATTAGCAACCTCTCAGACACTGAAGCACTACTGGGTTGCATATGTATGAGATGATGCCTCCCCAGACTGAATGATCACAATAAAGATGACAAATGGCAGGACAAGCACCACCAGAGGTCCTTCATGCCAGGGACCTATTTCCTCTGCCGTGTCATGTGTGTAGAACTGGATCAGCATGAATACCTCCACACCGACTGTACGGGATGGCACAAGCCAACACATCAGCAGTTCATTCAACTGGAACTCTGGGCCAGCTTGTGTCCCGGCTCTTTGCATCCCGTCAGTCAGAGCCCAGTCAGAAGCCACTGCAGTGGGATTTATGACTTTCCAGAGATATCCCAAGACGTACCTGTCGGTTAACTATGCTGAATGCTCAACCTCCGTCATTAGGGATTATCAGTGATGTAGACTTCACGTCTCACTGCATTTACTCACTATGTTTTCCAGGTGTGTGACTGTTAGTGTCTGAGAAGTTGTATTATTTTTTATAGAGAAAAGTTTTTCCTCTGTTATTATATATCTCTACTGTGGCCAGTATAAACCATTGTTTTTGTTTACCTGTGTCTTATTATTGCTTGTTAAGCATCTCCCTGTGTGAGTTATAGCAGGATTTTCTCATTAAATTTTAGTCACCAACTTTCTCCTTCAAATGCGAAAATATTTTGTTAGGAGAAATTATCATTGAAATCCCTTCTACAAGAAGGGTAGTAGAACTGACTCGCAAAACTACCATTCAATATCCTTGACACTGATTTGTTGTAGAATCTTAGAACATATTCTCATCTCAAACATAATGGGGTATCTTGAAACAGAATGATCTCCTCAATGCCAACCAGCATGGATTTTGAAAAAAATTGATCATGTGAAACCCAACTCACACTTTTCTCACATGACATAGTGAAAGCTTTGAATCAAGGCAACCAGGTAGATGTAGTATTTCATGATATCTTAAAAGCATTTGACTCAGTACCACACCTACACCTGTTGTCAAAAGTACAATAATGTGGGGTATCTAGAGAAACTTGTAACTGGATAGAGGACTTTTTTGAAGGGAGGACCAGTGTATTATCTTGGATGGAGAGTCATTGTCAGGTGTAGAAGTAACTTCAGGTGTTCCCCAGGGAAGTGTGTGGGATCCTGCTTCTCATGTTGTATATTAATGACTTTGCAGACAGTATTAATAGTATCAACAGGCTTTTTGCAGATGATGCAGTTATCTATAATGAAGTACTATCTGAAAGAAGCTCCATAAATATTCAGTCACACCTTGATAATATTTCAAAACAGCAACATGTTTTAAATGTTCATAAGTGTAAAATTGTACACTTGAAAAAACAAAACAAAATGTAGTATCCTATGACTATAATATCAATGAGGAACTGTTGGAATAGGCCAGCATGTACAAATACATGGGTGTAACACTCAGTAGGGAATGAAATGGAATGTTCACATAGGTCCAGTCATAGGTAAAGCAGGTTGTAGACTTCAGTTTATTGGTAGAATACTGGAGAAGTGCAATCAGTCTACATAGGAGATTGCTTACAAATCATTCATGTGACCTGTTCTAGAATATTGTTCAAGTGTGTGGGACTTGTACAAAGTAGGGCTAACAGGGGATACTGAAAGTATACAGAGAAGAGCAGCACAAATGGTCACAGGTTTGTTTAATCTGTGGGAAACTGTCATAGAGATACTGAAGGAACTGAACTGGAAGACTCTTTAAGATAGACGTAAACTATCCCAAGAAAGTCTGTCAACAAAAGTTCAATAAACAGCTTTAAATGATGACTCTAGGATTTTATATTTCCCTATGTATCAGTCACATAGAGATCATGAGGATATGATTAGAATAATTACTGCACAACCAGAGGTGTTCAAATAATCATTCTTCCTGCACTCCATATGCGAATGGAGCAGAAGGTACCTGAAAAACTGTTACAATGGGACATACACTCAGCATCTCACTGTGGTTTGCAGAGATAGATGTAGATGTAATAAAATAAGAGAAATTAGAGCTCACATAGAAAGATTTAAGAGTTTCTTTTTCCAACACACTGTTAGAGAGTGGAACAGCAGAGAAATGGCTTGAAGGTGTTTCAATTAATCATCTGCCAGGCACTTAATTGTGAATTGCAGAGTAGTCATGTAGATGTAGCTGTAGATTTTGTTTCAGTTATAAGATATAGTACAATCTTCTGAGGAAACTAATCTGCTGAAAGCTTTAAGACTACAAAAACCACCATCTGAGCCATGGTGGGGATTAACAGGAGACAATACTGCAGATCTTTTTGTGAAAAGCTAAATCTAATGATCATTCCAAACATGTATATATATATAAGACACTCATTTTCACAAAGACAAACCCACAACTTCTTGAGAGCAACTGCTTCTTGCAGTAGTTATGAGACTAGATATAGACCAAGTTATGGGTCATCAAGCCACCACTAAAACTATGAGACAAAACTCCACATTCTAAAGGCATGCAATTTATAAATTAAATGTGGAAGGGGAAATGTGAACCAAAGTCAAAAGACATTGAAGGAGACTTTGAGAAATACCTGAAAGTAAATATTGCTGCAGCGTATAAGATTTCTTGAATGATAAACACTTAATCTGTCTAAATAAGTATTACAATGGACACTCCAGGTTGGAAGATCAACAATGTAGGAAAAGATAGATTGCTACTTATCATAAATATGACATGTTAAGCTGCAGACGATTGGAGTGGGAAATGGGGGGGGGGGGGGGGGGGGGGAGGATTCCATGGTTTAGGTATCATTTAAGAAATAGGATGTGGGACTGGGTTTTACGCAGAGAAAGATATTCTTCTCTGAACTGGTGCAGAAAGCTGTGTGCAACTTAGCATGTCATCTTTATGGTAAGTGGCAATCTATCTTTACCTACATTGTAAATAAGTAATACTATAGGTCTTATAACCATAGGGTTTCTTTTTTTTAAGATAACCAAGTGCAACAGCGCCTGTCTGAAGAAGTAACACCATAGTATCATGACATTAGATTAATCTTATTAGTTTGTACATAGCGTTAGAATTGTCAAGTCACCTATGTCACTATCTGTGATTGTGTGGGATTTTGGTTGGGTTGTAGAACAAGGAAACACACACATTTCTGTAAGACTTGGTACATTTCATTACAGATGTCCACATTACAACAAGTTGTACAGTGTGCTAATTTATATATATAAAAATATATAATCAAATGAATTAATTATACTATTGACATATTTGATTTTTATGAATTTTGCAGCAAATAAATTGTCTTTCCTTTTTAATTCACAAATCTTGTAAATTGTGAGCCAGTAGTGTCATGAACTTATGTCGAATCTGGTATCCTTGGTTATGTTCGTCTTCTTCTGCCATAAGTTTTTCTCTTTCTTCACCATGTGTACAATATTAATTCTTAATCACACTTCCTCTTCTGATGCAGGCGGCTATGTTGACATGACATTGGGATAATGTGTGGAAGAAAAGAAAACTTTCGTGGTTTTGCACAAAAATGAACTCTCAGACTTCATTCATAGGATTGTTATTCAGACAACACATTGTACCACAAGAAATATGTCTTCCTGCCATGAGAACTAATAACAAAGTCCGTGTAATAATGGACAAAAAAATTGAATGGCGTTTTTATCATTTGTCATTCGCCTTTTGGTGTAGCAAATTACATCTTTTCTGGTGCTTACAGTGGCCACGCTAATGATTATTATCATTGGTTTTAAATTTTTGTTGTAGCTTGTTGGGGCTTTTCCTTATGTACCTATACATGTATAACAGCCAACTGTACAAGCAAGATGGTACGGGCCATTAGGTGTAGAATCAAAGAGCTTGCGATGGTGGAGATATCGTTCGTACTTGTCGACGCCACACAGTAACCTCCCCCTCCCCCCTCCCTCCCCCACTCCCCCTGCAGTGTGGGGCACAGCTTGAGCATTGTGGAAGAGGGGCATGTCCAGCAGTGAAGGTGGTGAGGGAGACGGTAGTGATGTGATGGGGATATCCATCTCCGGAGGTTACTGCGGCAGGGGCCACACTGGGAGGTGGACGTGGAACTCCAGCGGGTGGTGTGGGAGGATGTGGCGTCAGCCTGCACGTGAAGATGGAGTGGTGTGGGGACGGACTGTGTCCCCCGTTCGAATGCTGCCAGACGATCACTGCCATCTCCCTCATCGCCGGACATGCCCCTTCCACTCAAACCATGCTCTGGGGGGAGGGGGGGGGGGGGTGGGGGGGGGGGACTGTGTGGCGTCGACAAGTACGAATGACATATCTCCGCCATCACAAGTTCTTTGACTCTGTTCATCTAATGGCTCACACCATCTTGCTTGCTGAGTTCGCTGTATGACTTGTAATGTGGACATCTGAATGAAATATACCAAGTCTTACAGAAATGAGTGTGTTCCCTTGGGCTACAACTCAACTGAAACCCCACAATTGTATAAAGCATATTATGTGATAAGAAGGATTTGATATGATTAGATTTGTTCCAACAATCTTTGAATATGTGTATCTGTAGTGTATCCCTATAATGGGATAGAATATTATAGATGTGTGTAAATGATGTCGTAGTACACTGTATGCAGTGTAACTGTATTGACAACTTTTGACATTTTCTTCTGTAGGAATATATTAGTATTTATTTTTAAGCAGGTTGTATTTATATTCTCTTTCCATGTCGCATGCTGATCACCATAATATGATACACACAGCTGAAAATCGTAGCTGAAGGGATGGTTGAAGAAAGACTTGGACTTGGTATGAAATGCAAGGCAAATTGTTGATGATGTGAGGTGTAATGAAGAGGGTGGCAAGTATATGACAGGGGTGGATAATTGCCACAGACCGACTTCAGAGTTGATGCTGAAACAACTTAGATACACTCAAAAGTTAATGTATAAGAAATACTAGGAAAAAAAACTGTAGCCATTAACTTTCTTATATCCCCTCCAATCCAAATGAACACAAATTTAAAATAAATAACACAGGTTTAAGAATTGGTGAATGATGTGAAATTCTTGGCAATATACATCCAATCTGATTTAAAATGTAACACATATTCAAGATTTTGTAGCTAAACTGTCTTTCATGGAATGAAAACCACAAATAGCATCCTTTAGCTTGTTTCCTGCTCTCAAAAGAATTTTGGAATTATATCCTGCCCTTTTCCAATTTGAATCAGGTTGTCCTTTATCTCTGCAACCAATTTTCAACAATAAGAACTCTGAATTATGGTTGTGGTTTGCTCATTGTCAGATCAATCTCTTTGAAACAACACATTAAGACACAGAAAGCAGAATGCCTGACTTGCAGAGACTATATCTTGTCATGAAATACCCATAACAAAGATAAAATACAGGAAATAAAATAATTTTGTGAGTTTTAACGTTAAATCTGTTTTGAAGGAATTTATATCTGTTGTAGCATGATACATTTACTGGAGATAAAAAGTGTTGCTTAACAATATTTATTTAATAGTTTCCAACATACGAAGCTAATTACATAATGTCACTTACTCTTTTCCCAAAACGGATCACACAGAGCTTTTATAAAAATCAAAGATATTTCAGATTATAATGAAAAGCAGTGAACTCTCAACTATTTTTCCTGTTATTACAATCAATAGCTTTTCCAAAATTTCTCCCAGAATCACTGTGAGCCCTACACTACTCCGACACCAGTAATTAAGTTATGAATTAATACATGGTGGTGAAGATGATTTCCTACAAGACAGCAACACAGCATTACAACAAAACAAATATACAGCATATTAAAATGACAAAAAACATATATAATGTAATTACAAGAAACTGTTTATAGTACGTGATGTGATAGTTCATTAGTTCTCTACAGAGATAACTTGCTGCAAGAATCAAGGTGGAAACCTTGTAGTCCTTCCTGTGGTATTTGGAGGTGGTTTCTTCTGGAGAATGTTGTGGTTGAATGTCTTTTGAACAGTTTGGAAGATATTTTTCTGATTCTCTTTTTTCTTGCAAGAGAGAGGCTGGTTTAAGTCTGTCCACTGACATGTTTATGTGTTTGCATTTCCTCTTTATGGTGAAATATTTTTCAAGACTTACTATGACAGGGAAGGACAATCACATGTAGATTCTAATGGTTTTCTAGTCCTATCACTTCTCAGAAGGGCATAGGAACATGCCTGCAGGTCCCATGGGACAAATACCGATCTTGATGTGCTACATGTAGGTCTTCTATGTTTCAGATGTAACATTTGCTTTTTCAAATCAGATACAGACAAATCAAGGTAAGTCTTCATAGTTGGCGCTTCACAAAATTCACCAGGAAGTGTTACAGTCTTTCTATATACCATCTGTGCTACAGTGCTACCTCTTGTGCTACAGCACCAAACCTCACTAGAACAGTAGACAGAGTTTCTGTACATTTATAAATGTTATGGGTCTTGATTGCAGACTTCAGAGTTCTAGAGTTCTGTGTAGTAGCTCAACCTTGCCGTTGCACTAAGGATGGTGCAATGTTGTGTGTACAATTTTCATTCCACATACTGTGCCCATATTATTAAACAGCTGCAATCTAAAATGTGTACCTTGGTTGTTAATCACCTGTAATGGAACACTGAATCTTACAGTCCAGTGTTGGTATAGGGGTTTTGCTACTTTGATATCTTTGAGTGGTATGACTTCCATCCACTATGTGCAAGGGTCAATACAAGTCAAGCAGTAAGTCATGCCATTAGAAGGAGGCAAAGGTCTGATGAGGTCAATGTGTACCAAACTGAAACATTCATAAAGTTCTACAAATTTTTTAAATTGTGATCTTGTGTGGTCAGTGATTGTAGGAACACTGTTCACGTTTACGTCGCACTTCACTTGGCGTAGACCGGGACTGTGCCCTAGGCATGCCCGATGTTAACTGACTGGGCACGGCCCGTGCTGCCGGAGTTGTTGTTGTTGTTATGCCGGCAGAGGTCGCATCCGAATTCTCGCGTGCCCTCTGGTGGACGGGACTCTACTTGCAGCAACTACTGTCCGTGACGCGCCGTGCCAATGTGCGCCTCCCGCGATCTGGTGGCTACTGCACTCCTCCTCCTTCAGGGGGTGAAGCCACTGTGATCCACTGCGTCGGAAGGTGGTCGGAAGGTGGAGCGTCGGGCAGGAGCGATGACCTCCACATCCATTGGATGGCCGGAGTCGAGGGGATCTGCCAACCCTTGAGCTGGCACCTTCGAATACGGCTGGAAGTGATCCACACGAAGAGGCCCCCGTCGTCCCACAACCGGAGCCCGGGACAGAATGGGCGACAAGCTGTCGAACTCCGGATCCTGTTCCACCCCGGGAGGGGCAAGACCCAGTGGCGGGGACGAAGGGGAAGGGACGACCACAGGTGAACCAGCATCCTGAGAAACCGGGCCTGCTAGGGGGGCCGGCTCTCGCTGGGGCATCTCGAACGATGGCGATGCCGGTGCTGGAGCTACTGGAGGCTGCCAAGGCTGAGAACCATCGCAGTGCGGCAGAGGCACAGCGGGCAGAGGAGGTAACGTCCCCTGTGAAACCAACACAGGTGCCGGCAATGGGGAAGCCGGTGTCCGAGAGGTCGCAGGGTGGGCGCCCGAACGTGGACGTAGCTGATTTTGGTGACGACGTACCACTCGGTCCCCCACCTGCAAGGTATAGAGCCGGCGGCCATTGCGGCACAGGACCACCGCCGGTATCCAACGTGGATTGCGACCAAACCCACGGGCCCAGACCGACATACCCAGTGGAAAGCCAGGTACTCCGTTTTGTGAAGACTGGCGAGGACCAGGCCGGAGGAGGTGCAACAGAGTCTTAGGTTGACGCCCATGGAGGAGCTCTGTGGGGCTGCGTTCTCCCATTGGTGTGGTCCGGTATGCCGTCAAGAAAAACGTCAATGCTTCCTCTGCAGGAAATTCTTGCACATACTTTTTCATCTGCGTCTTAAATGTGTGCAACATGTGCTCAGCTTCCCCATTAGATTGTGGATGGAAGGGGGGAGAGCAAACGTGCCGAATACCGTGGTGCCTACAAAAATCCTGCGAAATAAACTGCGGTCCATTGTCCGAGACGAGGGTGATTGGCAGACCTTCCACAGAAAAGACTTTTGCTAGTGCCTGGATTGCAACTTCTGAAGTGGTTGAGGAGCAGCAAACCACATATGGGAATCGGGAATAAGCGTCAATGACAATGAGCCAAAAACCATTGAGAAACGGGCCCGCAAAATCGATGTGAACACATTCCCATGCTTGGGTTGCCGGCGGCCATGAAGAGAACGCTGCCCTGGGAGATGCTTGTTGGCTCGCACACTGGGAACAGGCGGCCACCAAGTGCTCAATTTCTCTGTCAATACCGGGCCAGTACACATGTCTGCGAGCCAAGGTTTTAGTACGGGAAACACCCCAGTGCCCCGCATGTAATAACGTGAGGACCTCCCTACGTAAACTTGCAGGAACAACCACGCGAGGAGCTGTATCCTCGGTAGCCAGGAGGAGAACTCCTTCCAAGACCGAGAGGCGGTCTCGTAGAAGAAAACAATTACGAAGAGGGTCTGAGGCCCGGCCCGGAGGGCGGGATGACCACCCCTGCTGAATGAGGCGAACTACTTGCCGGAGAACCGGGTCAGCTGCCGTTTCCCTGGCGACTCGAGAACTAGTGATCGGGAAGCCATCAACTGCTTGGCGGGACGCCACATCCAAATGAAAACACATAATCTCCTCTCGATCGAACGTAGGATCCGGGCCCACCAGAAGACGGGAAAGAGTGTCGGCGTTGGCATGCTGTCCTGTAGGGCGAAAATGAATGTCATAATGGTTCTTAGAGAGGAACAAGGCCCAGCGCTGTAGTCTGTGGGCCGCCCTAACCAGAATCTGAGAGGCGGGGCCAAATAACGATATTAACAGCTTATGGTCAGTGATTAACTGAAACTTCGTGCCATACAAGAAAGGGTGAAACTTGGTAACAGCGTAGACAATGGCCAAAGCCTCTTTTTCCACCTGGGAGTAATGGGCCTGTGTGGGACTAAGCGTTTTAGACGCAAATGCCAGTGGTTTCTCGGAACCATCTGCGTTGCGATGGGCCAGGACCGCCCCCACCCCATACTGCGAAGCATCTGTAGCCAGGACCAACGGCTTATGGGGATCAAAAGTAGCCAAACAAGGGGCTGACGTGAGGAGGCCCTTCAACGAGGTGAACGCTCGCTCGCATGCAGCCGACCAATCAAAAGGAACACCCTTGTGCAGAAGGCAGTACAGGGGGTGGGCAATAGTGGAAGCCCTGGGAATGAACCGGTGGTAATAGGCTATCTTGCCTAAAAAAGCTTGTAACTCTTTCAGCGAAGCGGGCCGAGGAAGGTTGACAATACCTTGGACCAAACTTCCTAGTGGCTGGATACCGTGACGAGAGATGGTGTAGCCCACATACTCAATGGATGGTTGGAAGAAGGTTGACTTATGCAGGTTGCAACGCAAGCCCACAGACCTGAATTTGAGAAAGAGGGTGCGAAGGTTGTGCAAGTGTTCCTCCGTGCTGTGGCCTGTGACAATTATGTCATCCAGGTAATTAATACAATGAGGGATTGTCGACGTGACATGCTCAAGATAACTCTGGAATATCGCCGGGGCACTGGATATTCCAAAAGCCAACCGCTAGTATTGGTAAAGGCCAAACGGGGTGTTGACGACCGCCAACCATTTGGAGTCCTCATCAAGTGGTACCTAATGATAAGCCTCCGACAGATCGATTTTCGAAAAATATTGGCCTCCCGCCACGGCGGATAACAATTCATCAGCACGAGGCAAAGGATAGGTGTCCACCACCAATTGGGAATTAATGGTGGCCTTGAAATCGCCACAAAGACGTAATTTGCCCGAGGGCTTCCTTACAATAACGAGGGGCGAAGCCCACTCACTGGAAGAAATGGGAAGAACAACCCCTAGGGCTGTCAGCCGGTCTAGCTCTTCTTTTACCTGAGGGCGGAGAGCCAAGGGGATCTGCCTCGCGCGTAGAAAACGCGGGCGAGCCGACGCCTTCAACGTTAAGCGAGGTCCAAAATCTGAAACACGCCCCAGGCCCTCCTCAAAAATATCTGGAAAGTCTGAGATCAAAGATTCCAATGATTGATAGGGAACGTCTTCGGAGACCAACTGTATGTTGTCAGCGATAGAAAAACCGAAAGCTTGAAAGGCATCCAGGCCAAAAAGGTTAGCGGAGCTCGCATCACTGACAACAATAAAAGTAATAGGCCGAGTGACTGATTTGTAAGTCACGTCGGTAGTGAATTGACCCAATAGGGGAATGAACTGTTTACCATAACCGCGTAGACGCCGGTAAACTGGCGCCAACGGGGGCGATCCAAGGTCGGAATAAGTTTGTGCATTCAACAACGAAACTGCCGCGCCCGTATCTACTTGCAGTTGTAACCGGCGCGACCGAGCCGACACCTCGATAAAGAGTTTGCGTGCCGATGCGTCGGAAGCCTGGCCCGATGAAACTTCCTGAATGTCAACGTCCATGTCCCGTGTACCTGCTTCCTTCGATTCTTTTGAGGCTGAGCGGCAAACTTTAGCAATGTGACCTTTTTTGTTACATTTGCGACAAACGGCCCAACGCTGGGGGCACTCTGACCGATCATGATGTATATAGCACGACGCACAGGACGGCAACAGGGGCCGGCGACCGGAATTCTGTTTCCGCGCCGTGCGGGAGCGGTCGTAACGGCCGGATTGTACCGCTCGCACGTCGTCCACCCCGGACACAGTGGACGCGGCCGCGCCGCCCTGAACCTCCGCGACGTCGCACCACGCTTCCAGCTGTTGACCTGCTGCGTGAGAGACTTCATACGATTGAGCAATGGACAGGACTTCCTCGAGTGAAGGGTCTTCTAACTGCAGGGCCCGTTGCCGGATCTCCCTATCAGGGGCCGAACGAACAATGACGTCGCATACCATAACGTGGGCATGCGACTCTCGCGACTGCTCCATGACAAAACGACACTTGCGTTAAGACCGTGCAGGGTAGCAGCCCACGCCCGGTAAGACTGATGGGGCTGTTTCTTGCATTGATAGAACTCGACCCTAGCCGCCACAACATGCGTGCGGCGGCGATAATATGAAGACAGCAATGAACACAATGCGTCAAAAGACAAGGACGAGGGTTCCTGCAACGGCGCTAGCTGCCGCAAAACTTGATACAGCGAGGGAGATATCCAAGACAAGAAGAGAGCACGACATACCTCCGCATCGGCAACATGAAACGCCTGGAAATGCTGCCGAAGGCGATGTTCATATGCGTCCCAATCCTCCGCCGTCTCGTCATACGGGGGAAAGGGAGGAGGGAACTGCGCCGGAGCCGACGGCGTGGAGATCAACGCCGGAAGCACTTGTTTCACGGTGGCCATGAGCTCCGTCTGCTGCGCAACCAAAACTCGCACCAAATCCTCCATGCCGTGGAGAAGCTGCGAAACCGGAACAACGACGCAACACGCGAAAGAACGACCCTACTCGTTGCCAATTGTGTAGGAACACTGTTCACGTTTACGTCGCACTTCACTTGGCGTAGACCGGGACTGTGTCCTAGGCATGCCCGATGTTATCTGACTGGGCACGGCCCGTGCTACCGGAGTTGTTGTTGTTGTTGTTATGCCGGCAGAGGTCGCATCCGAATTCTCGCGTGCCCTCTGGTGGACGGGACTCTACTTGCGGCAACTACCGTCCGTGACGCGCCGTGCCAATGTGCGCCTCCCGCGATCTTTCTGGTGGCTACTGCAGTGATCTTGGTCTTCTGGCAGACAACACAGGATATAATCCTTTGTCAAACATTGTTTTTCTATGTTTAACCAAATAACTCTATTAGTTAGAAGTTTCACTGTAGTTTTCTTCCCAGTATGAGCTAAACCACAAAAATAGAGAAATATTAGATATTGTAAGGCTTGAGGAATGCATGGTGGAAGTTGATATGACTTGAAGTTTAAGAAATTATTTCCTGTTTGGAGTTGCTGCTATTTTTGATCCTGCCGCTGGAGCTCACTGATTTCATCATAGTCCATTATTGTTACTTCATCAGTCCTGGATAGGGCATCTGTAACAATACTTCCATGGCCACTGATATGATGAATGTGAGTCAATAATTGTGAGATGTATTGCAGCTGTCTAATCTGTTGAGGAGATTCCATTTCATACCTTTGTCTAAAAGCAAATGTGAGTGGCTTATGGTCAACAAAGATTACGAAGTCTCCTTGTTCTGGCAAATGCTTAAACTTTTTTTATAGAGAGGTAAATTCCCAACAATTATTGATCATAGGTACTGTAAACCTTTTGCTGTTGACTCAGTTTCTGTGAAAATCGTGCAATCGGTTTTTAGTTTCGTTTTTCCTGTTGCTGGAGTATAGAACCAACAGCAAAATTTTAAGCATCTGTGCATAGTGCTAGAGGCAACTCGGAGTTAGTAAATGCCACCTATGAATTCTATTTCATTTACTCCCGAGGTTGATTTTGAGATGTTGATTTGAAGTCTATAATTAGACAATCACTTTAAGACTAGTTTGATGTGCCCTCGGTCTTCTTCAATACTGGATAGGTAATTAAAATGTCATTGTAGTAAGGAAATACAAAATCCAGTCCAAAGAAAACCTCATTAATGAATAGCTGGATTGCTGAAGGTGACGTCCACAGGTCAAAATACATTATATTAAATTCATACAATCCTAATCATGTGATTATACACTGAAGAGCCAAAGAAACTGGTACACCTGCCTAATATCGTGTGGGTCCCCGTGAGTACGCAGAAGTGCCGCAACACGATGTAGCATGGACTTGACTAATGTCTGAAGTAGTGTTGGAGGGAACTGACACCATAAATCCTGCTGGGCTGTCCATAAATCCGTAAGAGAATGAAGGGATAGAGATCTCTTCCAAATAGCACATCGCAAGGCATCTCAGATATGCTCAATAATGTTAATGTCTGGGTAGTTTGGTGACCAGCGGAACTATTTAATCTCTGAAGAGTGTTCCTGTAGCCACTCTGTAGCAATTCTGGGTGTGTGGGGTGTCGCATTGTCCTGCTGGAATTCCCCAAGTCCGTCGAAATGCACAATGGACATGAATGGATGCAGATGATCAGACAAAATGCTTACGTAGGCTACGTGACACCTATGAGAGTCGTATCTAGACATATCAGGAGTACCATATCACTCCAACTGCACACGCCCCACACCATTACAGAGACTACACCAGCGTGAACAGCCCCTGCTGACATGCAGGGTCCATGGATTCATGAGGTTTCCTCTATACCCCTACACATCCATTGATACAATTTGAAACAACACTCGTCTGACTAGGCAACATGTTTCCAATGCAATGCTGGTGTTGATGGGCCCAGGTGAGGTATAAAGCTTTGTTTTGTGCCTTCATTAAGGGTATATGTGTGGGTCTTCAGGTCAGAATTATGTTTCGTTGAATCGTTCACACACCAACACTTGTTGATGGCCCTGCGTTGAAATCTGCATTAGTTTGCGGAAGACTTGCATTTCTGTCACGTTGAATGATTCTCTTCAGTTGTCGTTGTTCCATTCTTGCAGGATATTTTTCCAGCCGCAACAATATTGGAGATTTGATGTTTTACCAGATTCTTGATATTTACGGTACACTCGTGAAATGGCCGTACGGGAAAATCCCCACTTCGTCATTACCTTAGAGATGCTGTGTCCTGTCGCTCGTTTGTCGACTATAACACCACGTTCTAACTCACTTAAATCCTCATAACCAAGTGATTGTAACAGCAGTAACCGATGTAACAACTATGCCAGGCACTTGTCTTACGTAGACGTTGCCGACCGCAGTGCCGTATTCTGCATGGAGGTACCTCCATGGTATTCTGTCTGTTTACACATCTCTGCATTTGAATACACATGCCTATATCAGTTTCTTTGGCGCTTCAGTGTAGCTGTCTTGTGCTAATCTTCTCCAATAATTCGGTATTTGATAGCAAGCCTTAAACAGATGGGAATACCGTGAAAACTTCTATTAGAGGTACTGTTCTTTCATTTAACTGTCTGGAATCTCTACATGGGCGTATCGAGCCATTGTTCTTGGGTGCCATATGGAGAGGACTAGCCCAGGCAGATTTAGATGAACTAATGATGCCATAATCTAACATGAATTTAAACTCTTGTTTCGCCACTCCCATGCGCTTTTGATCCAACTTTTTTGCCCTAGAAAACAAAGGTGGACCTTCGATGGTCCTGTAGTGTTTGATAAAATATTTACTTTCTCTTGGTACCAAATTAGGTTTAGCTACATCTGGATACTGCAACAACGGCTCTGTAAATTTTGTATTTTGTCTCATACTACCAGTACTTAAAAAAATTTTCTCTGAGACTGACATAACCTCATAAGTGCGCCTGATTACATCATCTATTAATTTCTTATTATGTACATCTATTAGTAACTGTAATTTACTCAAAAAAAATCAGCTCTCTGTATAGCTTTATCTATTTTCGCAATGATAAATGGTCACTGAAATTGAAGCCGTAGCCCCAAATCGATGGTACAAAGTTGGATTAAGAATGTAGGAATTAGCAGCATACGCTTTACATGGAGATTCAACATTGACCTTTGAATTTGTTGGAATTGCAGAATGTCAATTAAAAATTTCAGTACCTTCTTTTTGTCAGTAACAAATAGGCAAATTTTGCGGCAATTGCCGTGGGAGCCGACCTTGTCGCTACTTCAGCTGCTGTGCCGAGTTTTGCTGTTCGGACCAGCTATGGCGTCGTGCGTTTTTCAGATTTGCAGTGCAGTCCAAAGCGAAAGTGGTAGTAACTAGGGTTGCCACCTGTTCCGATATATCGCGACCGTTAAGACTCGTCGCGACAAGACCCACTTTTGTCCCGATTTTGCAAAATACTTTTACGAGCTTGGCTCATAGTATTAAAATAATGACATCTGTTAGCGCAACATGTAAATGCAGCCTCAGTTTATTTCCGTCAACAATCATATGCTAACAAGGCCGTATGGCAGATGGGATTGCATGTTGCGTATCCTGTATCGACGATGAAAGCCCATTCCCAGATCTAGCGCCATCGCTCGAGAAAACACCTGACTTCTCCAGTAGTACGGGACTGGAATTAGCAGATGTGAGGCATCACATTTCTACGAAGAATCATACAAACAGATTCGCGGTAGCATCGACACCAAAGACTATTTCTACATTCAAGATTGAAGAAGATACCCCGGAAGAATTGCTAGTTGGTGCTTCAGAACTAACAACAGCTTATAACGTTGTCAAGCATTAATCAATCGTTCAGTTCTCTTGACAGTACCGCAAAACTGAATGCTGCAACGTATCCTGATTCCAGAAGTCGCCGCAAGCCGATTTACAGCCAGGACCTGAAATAATAGGGCTTATACGTTGATATCAATCATTAGGCTCTTCTGTCTCTCAAAAAACCAAAATTTCTGTCGTTAATGCCCGCAGCTGAGAAAATTCTTAAGCTTTGGATTCCATTAAAACAATTTTTTGTCTTCGAAGACAGGCCACATAAACTAAATTTACATTTTTCAGTAGTCCGATCAGTGACACTTACTTCATGTTTCTGCAGTCAAACTTGGCTCTGTGTGTAAAAAATATAAGAACTGTGGAGAAGAATAGAGTCTCGATAACTAAAATAAGAAATATATTAATCTTCACTCAAAGACGTCAGAATGAAAGGAAAGCTGCCAGTTTTTATTCACATGCAAGACCAAGATGAATGTGAGTAAATTAAAGAAAGAGAACCCCAATCAAGAAATAATTAATTTCATTTCGAAATCTGAGGAAGAGACAATGGCTTTCTATATCACGCATTTGATTACTTTGAGAAATGGACTATTCCTTTTAATAAATATAAAATATTTTATTGGAAGATGCTATCTGAAACCTCTGATTGGGTGATGATTGAAAACATTATTATATACCTGGCTAAAAATGATGTGAAGATTTCTGCCGACAACTGTTTCAGGATTGTATATATAGGAAAAGCTTTTCAAGATTCACAAGACTGGAATTCTATACACTCCGTGGAAGACAGGTAGCTTTACTTCCTTAAGAAAATTGAAAATCCCAAATTCAAATGCCAACTGCCAAAATTATGCGAGTATTTCTTTTCTATTCCCGCGCACAACGCCACTATGGAAAGGGTGATTTCGCCCAGTGGGCAAATGAAAGAATTCGGCTGCCAGGGACTGTGCCAGTCTAGCAACAAGCTGCCTTGCATGAAGTTTTATAAAAACGTAAAAGGGAAAAAAAAGATTTGTTTAAAAGGTGAAATCTTACGAAAAATATGGTTTACCAACTATTTCTGCCGCAACAAGCACCATACAATTGTGTTCTAGATAAAAAGTGATTATGTTAAATAAATTTTTTACTTCATTTCTACGCCCTCATCTCTCAGTGTCCCGACGAGGTCCCATGTACGTATGGCAATTCTAGATAACAGTTCTTGCCCTTGAGATTGTATTTATTTCGCAATTTACTGCGGCTATTATTACGTAGGCGATCGAGGCTTCCTTAGTGAGACCTGCCTCGATAACCAATTGACTGTGCGGCTATTTGTCTCTCTAGCCTGTCATTATGTCACTTATTGTTATCAGACCATCCTGTTGGTTACAAGAATCACTATACATGGCAGAGAATTCGTTACAGGGATTCATTCCTACTGGTCTACCAGCAATTATAGCCACTTTTTCAAGTCCCTCTTCACTAACAATTAAAATATTGCTTATATAATCCGGAAGGTTTTCTAGCCAGAGTGTCTCAAGGACCTTTGGCAACACTACTCCTTGCATTTTAGGTAATAACTGGTTAGGCTTTTGGTATTCCAAATCAATTGTCTTGACTGATCTCTTAACACGCGTAACTTCGATTGCTTTGACTATATTCAGTAGACGTTCTCAGTCAACACATATTTATTCACTTCCGTGCGGCAAATAATGTCCCGAATATTCTCTATGCATTTTAGTCCTAATTTGCCACTTGATTTTAAATATAGTCTCTTCTGTAACAATTTTGCAAGTGCTGAAATGCGCCTGTACTCGATAGAATCAAATTTGGGATCTTTCACTCAAAAAAGGCGGAATTTTCGTGCTTACCTTATTGGCTACCAATCAATCCTCGGGGATGCTCCTGCTTGTCGCCGTATCTTTTTATTGTCACTGCAAGTATAACTGCAGTAGCGTGATATAGTTACTGAGGCTAAAAAATATTGCTTAACAATATTTATTTGACAGTCTCCTGTATACAACGTTAATTATATAATGTCATTTGCTTTTGAGATGTCCCGTATTTTCACGTGGAAAAAATGGCAGGCTCATACTTATGAGATGTTGACTCTTACTATGGCATTTTTCCTATACGTACATCAACCTCAGACTATTTCGTTTACGTTTTATTGCCTAAGTCTACTACATATTTGTGTTTCTTTCTGCTGTCTTTTTCGAAATTATCTAGCGTTAAACGATGCGAGAGACTTACTTACTCGAAAGGCAACAATCACAGACAAAATCTGAACAGTTGTTTAACGGATCAAAGAAGCTAGACAAAGGGCAGAAGTAATTTAAAATCCAAGCAGATGACGATTGAGCTTCCACTTCAAATGGCTAAATATGACCGCCAAGGAACTGTACGTACGCCGCGAAATTCAAATCGAGTAATGTAGACCATTAATACAAAAAACATAGTAAGCCTGGAACAGCTGCAATAAAGGGACTTGATCTTTGAGGATGGTATACGTATACCGAAACGAAGGGTAATACAAGTCGAGTTAACAGCGATATCAAATAAATAGTGCAATACATTGAGCTATCGAACCTTCGATGGTTCCTCTGGGGGCCACCGATAGCGCTCGCATCGTTCTGAGCCGGTGCGTAACATCATTTCGAAGTGCGGTGTGTGTTTGCGTTGAAGCAGACGTGTTTTAACTCGGGATGCGTGATTTTAGGAACGAGAAACATCTTTTTCCTTTTTCTAGTTTACGTCTAGCGAACTAATTCGTTGAGATGACATTATTTTTCTGTATGGAAGCAATGTCGCACATTTGATTTATGACAGACTCATCGTGATGGAAGAGGGAGGTAACGCAGAAAGGGCATGTGGATGTGATACGCAGGTATATTTGAAAGACACCAAGAATGAGAAACGACCAATTTTAAATTTTTTACGGGAGTAGCATTGTCTTGTTTTCACAAGACCAGAAAATATAACCGAATTTGTAACTTATTGTGCAAGCCCTTATTCGGGTATCCTTACTTTCCTCTGAGAATAGAAGGGTAAATAATGGGTTTCATGTTATTCAAGATCGGGTCTGATGATCGTTTTTGTATCTGGACGTAAATAATCTGCGTAAGCTTCAGTATCAGATTTCTACTGGTAATCGTTTACAGATGGCGTAATATTTTGTAGAAATTACGACGCTGATACTGTGCTGCCTTTTAATTCTGCGATTACACTTTTTGTGTTTCGTATATAATGTGCTATTGCAATGCATAGACATTTGGCAACTACTGTGAAGTATTTGTGAAAGATTCTACTCTATTTTCTAGATCCCAGTGAGTGAAGGCTGTCGGTTGCGCATTCGTATGGACACTGATGAATGGGGTAAGCATTTTATTTGCAGACGCTTGGCGTCATAATATCCATGCACTGAAGTCACCCACTTCACTCATAACATATTCTGTTGTTTCAGCTCTGGGAGAGGTCTTGCAAATTCGCGAGATTTCCGGCACAAGGAGTTATTTCATTCGCTATTTGGGAAGTAAGTATTTTGGCAAGTCATTCATGCACTTTGCAGTTGTGGTTATGTCGCTGAGAGACTGTTGTTGTGCCATTGCAGAGGCAGGGCAACAAATGTGAAATTAACTGTAGGCTAGTACCCGTTTATATCCAGCTTCAGAACTTTTGAAAACATTTTTCTTAGTGCTTCATTGCTCAGCTATCCTACCATGTCTGTCAGTCTTGCATTGTTTACATAAATAATTTTCTACTGGTAATAGCTCATGATAATTGTCTAATTATTATAATTCCTTGTGCGCCATTTCCAGCTTATTGAACATAGATCCGCAAAAATACTGAAGTGTTCCAAAATTGCATCAGTATGGATTAAAAAAAAAGTGTTATTTAAGAGTCAGGTGATTTGTTAATTAATTTATATGTTGTGATTTTCTCCAATCTATGTTTTATTAGTAGTAAGGTATCTTAGCACATTGCTCTGAATTTGTGTAGTTAGTTATGCCATTAAGAAAGGTTAGTTAAACTTCTCTCGTGTACAAGTCGTAACACGGTGATGAAGCGTACATAATGTACCAGTTATATCCAGTTCAACCCATTCCCAAATATTTCATGGAAAGAAATATTGTGGCTTTCTCAGCACATCTCCATAATATGACATCTGTCTCTATGCTCTGCTAACCACTGTGAAGTGCATGACAGAGGGTGTGTCCCATTGTACCAATTACTAGGGATTTTTCTCATTCCATTCACGTATGAAGCAAAGGAGAATGATGGTTTGAACGCCTCTGTGCATGCAGTAATTATTCTAATTTATCCTCATGATCCCTATGTGATAGATACATAGGAGGCTGTTGTATGTACCCAGAGTCATCTTTTAAAGCTGGTTCTTGAAACTTTTAACAGATTGTCTCTGGACAGTTCACTATGTCTGTCTTCAAGAGGCTTCCATTTCAGTTCCTTCATCTACATCCATACTCCGGAAACCACCTAACGGTGTGTGGCGGAGGGTAAACATCTGTGACACTCTCCCACATATCAGACAAACCTGTGACCATTTGTTCTGCTTTTTCTCTGTCTACATTAAACGTCCCCTGTTAATCCTATTTGGCATGGGTCGCACACGCTTGATCAGTATCCTAGAACTGATAGCGTGAGTAATTTGTAAGCAGTTTCTTTTGTAGACTGCTTACACTTCCTCAGTATTCTAATAATAAACTAAAGTCTATCATGTGCTTTACCTATGACAGCTTATGTGGTCATTTCATTTCATAGCCCTTCAAAGTTCCATACCCATCTATTTGCAGGGCTGGCAGTTTCAACTGTGACTCATTGATGTTATAGTTAATAGGATACTACATTTTTCCTTTCGTGAAGTGCACAATTTTACATTTCTGAACACTGAAGGCAAGTTGCCAATCTATGTACCACTTTGAAATTTTATCAAGATTCAGACAGTACTTCATTACAGATATGTATATCATTCTGCAAAAAGTCTGAGATTATTATTAACATTGTCTGTAGGGTCATTAATATACAACATGAACAGTGAGGGTCACAACACACTTCGCTGGGCACACATGTAGCTGCTACTACATCTGCCAATGGCTCTCCATCCAAGATAGCATTCAACATCCACCGTAACAAAAGGTCCTCAATACAGTCACAAATTTCACTTGCAGGAGATGTGGGGGAACTCTGAGATGTGATACAACAGAATGAAAGAAATTAACAATGTTAGCAGTTTAAAAGATTAGAAAAAGTACTCCCAGTTTCTAAAGCTTGGGTTTGTCGTCTTGTGTGGGGCTAAATCTGCTGCCACTTGGTCATTATAAAATACCCCCCTCCCCCCACATTAATTTGATTATACAATTATCTTAATAGTCCTTTTCCTGAAAGTTTGCTTGGAAAAACTATAGAATTTTGGGACAAAACTGCTGGCTAAAGTTTTTGGTACTGTTATTAAGGCAAGTATAAAAAGAACCATCAGGCATCCATACTTTTGCAGCTATCAATTACTTCGTTTGAGAGATCTTTCTCAACTTATCCTCTCTAGAGGAGGGACCCTCTCATACTGGGACCTAACGAGACCACAAGGTGTCTGGATTTTTGAATTTTTATATATTTGTGGTAGATGAAGTTCAGGACTCAAATATCAATCGATTGGCTGCAACTCTCAGAAATTCTGAAGAAAATAGAATTTGAAGTTTTCTTACCATTCTTTAATGCAGTAATGTAAGGTTGATCGTCTGATAAGTGGTGTGGCTCAGTCATAATGCTTGCCTGCCACTTTGGAGGCCTGGCTTTCATTCAGATTTTTAAACAAAGATGCATATTCTATGGTATGTCCATGAAGCGTATAATACAGAAAGATGGAAAAGAAAATTGTTTTCCTTTTTATTAAAAATGTTGAATAATGATCTTTAATAAAAGGTCATTACTTAATAAGTCAAATTTGCAATGAAAACTGGATATCCGTGTTTAGTATGTAATCAGAAATAAGATGTAAATTTTTGATAAAAATGACAAGTTGATGTGTGTTAATTAGCATTTTTATATTTAAATGATGTGGGTATATGATCTGAACAGAGGGAAAAAAAAGAAAAAATGGCCGAAATGAGACTCGTCCCAGTGATTACCAGTCTTTGAGTGCTACAATTTTTTTGTTTGTTTCATGGAAATGATTGTAGAGCTAGCACCTCTGTTTAAAAATTTAAATCTGCTAAGTATTGAGCCCAAGCCCACAACATGGCAGGCAAGCACTGTACCACAGAGCCACGCACATTGCTCGTAGAAAGTCAGTTTTATGTTAGTGTCTTAAACAGGGTTGTAAAACTTCAACATCGATTTTTGCAAGTTGTTTCAAACTGCTTTTGGTGACTGGAATTTGAGTTCTGAACTTCATGTTCTATAAATATAAAAATTACAAAAAATCTGATTGCTGTGTGATCTCCTTTTGAATGTTCAGCATTCTTTTGCCCTTCCCTGGCATCGGTCTTTCCTCTCAGAGTAAGAAACTTGTAGTCTAAAAAGTTAGCTCTCTTGTACTTTGTGTATTGGTACTAGGATTTTCGCTGGCCAGCAATTCTGCCTCATAATTTTATACTTTTCCTGAGAGTTTCAAATATTAATATCTGTTGACTCCACAGTACAGACAAAGGGTTCAAAAAGTTGCCATTTTTACTTTTAGTAGCCTACCAGATTTCCAGTAACTGGCACTGCTGAGAATGAGTTTTTAGACTGATAGTAAAACACAGCTGGGCTTATGTACTGCTCTTAGTTTGGCAACAAGTAAAAGTGTGTAGCCATTGGGATAAGTCTTTGACATAACAATAAGAGGTGAGAAGAGAGACAATGTTATTTATAGCACCCAAATTGAAACCATTGGCTTATTTTCTGTGTTTTCTTTTTTTATTGAGTTTTGCGAAAAATATTATGTTATTATGGCAGCAAGTGCTTTAAAGTGGACTGATTTAAGTGATTTTGGTCTGCACGGTGAGGTCATCAGTCAGTATGTGTCTCGTGGATAATTGCAGGGACACAAAGATGTATCAAATTTGGTGGCGAAATGATTACACAATTGATCTGTGGGAACACACTAAGTGGATCAGTGTTTTTTAATTAAATAATTTGAGTAGGTAGGTGGATAATGTTGATTAATAAGTTTACACATTTGATGTATTCATAAACATGTATCGACCTACCTTCCCCCAAGACTTAATTAAGAAACTTTGATCCACGTAGTCAGTGTCCTCATGCAGATCAGCTGTGTAGCAACTCAGAGCAAAAAAATATTTCACTGCTTTTTGGTATATCTGATGGGTTGTGATGCTGTCCTTGGTTTGCGGATACTACGGGTAGTACAATTTAAATAGCTGCCAGTCAAACCGCAGTGTTTCACCCTTTCTTCTGAACGTATTACTTCGAAATGTTGTCTGCCTGTTGTATCATTGGCTGTGTAACAGTGTCAGATCTTGTGTTTCCATAATTCTGTACGAGAAGGGCTGATAACATTCCTGCATAAACTACGTAAGTATGCCACTGGTCCTATTCTAGACCTTTACCTACAACTGACAAGAGCAGAACAGAAATAAAATGGTGGAAATTGAATAATTGATTTGAATATATAACTAAAAACACACAATTTTTAGAAAGGGGGTGTGGAGTTGTGGCAGTCAAAGATAATTAGGTAATATAGGTGCAGATGACAAAAGACCATTTTCAGGAAGTTTCTCTTCCTGATGTAGATAGTGAAAGGTGGCAAAAATTAAAGACCTTCCTGCTTTTCTATATGAATCACATTCCACAGGGGAGGAAGCAAGGGAGGTATATTTTATTTTGATGCAATGCCGTGTGTGAATGTTTGTGTTATGGTGCTCATGTTAATTATATCCTATTGTCATTGTCTTCAGACTGGTTTTATGCAGCCCTCCATGCTAGTATGGTCCTTTAATGTCTGCATAACTGCTGCAACCTACATTTATCTGAACTTGCTTACTTTAGTCAAGCCTTCAAGTCTTCCCACATTTTACCCCCCCCCCCCCCCCCCCCCCCCCAACACACACACACACACACACACACATTCTGCATTTACCAAACTGACAATTTCTTGATGCTTCAGGGTGTGTCCTATCGACCAATAGTTAAGTTGTGGCATAAATCTTTGTCTTCCATTTGATAAAATTACCTCATCATTTATTGCTCAGTCCCTCCATCTAATCACCAGTATTTTTCTATAGCACAACATTTCTAAAGTTTCTCTTGTGTGAATTTCCTAGTGTCAACTTTTTGGTTCAGTACAATGATACACTCTAGGCAAATTGG
Source organism: Schistocerca americana (assembly GCF_021461395.2). Lineage (NCBI taxonomy): Eukaryota > Metazoa > Arthropoda > Insecta > Orthoptera > Acrididae > Schistocerca > Schistocerca americana. Next base: position 49,067,013 of record NC_060127.1, read on the forward strand.
AAAATACTTCATGACACTTAAATGTATATTTCATGTTAACAGATGGCCATCATCAGCTCTTTTGCTGCCCAGATAGCAAAACCCATTAACTACTTTCAACATCTCACTCCCTTATCTAAATACCTCAGTGTCACCTAATTTAATTACACTACATTCCATTACACTTCTTTTACTTCTGTTGTTCATCTTGTAAAATCCTTTCAAGATGCTATCAACTCCATTGAACTATTCTTCCACATCCTTTGCTGTGTCTGAGAGACTTACAATGTCATCGGCAAACCTCAGTTTTTATTTATTTTCTCTGAACTTGAATTCCCTTTCCAGATTTCTACATGATTTCCTTGACAGCTTTTTCAATGTACAGATTGAATAAATAACAAATATCAAGAATGGGTTTATCACCCTTCTTATGGCTTCCCTTTTGTGTTCATATACACTAATACATAAACATTTGAGTTTATGAAGATACTCTCCAGTGTAGTTGAACCCAGCTACTTAACAGATACCTCTACTCATATTATGGAGGAGGCAATGAGTTGCATACAGGAACAATGAAAAAGTGCTAAAATATTGAAGTCCTTTTGAAATAGCGTGCGCGCGCGCGCGCACACACACACACACACACACACACACACACACACACACACACACACACACACACCTGTCTCCAGATACTGGGGCCTGACTTATTATTCCATTCGGAAGTGTCCATTGTTTGCTGTATATATCTGCAGTTCAGTATTAAATTTCATTGGATTATGCACAAGATATTCAGTATGCTCAAAAAGGTTGCTGAATACAAGTGTGCAAATCTAACTTCCTCCTGTTCTGATATTAAACCCGTCCCTTTGCAGTAGTTGTTCGTGGTCCTAGCATTATATTCATGTTTTGCTCTATTTTTCGAGACGAGAGAAATAGTTGTAATGGCAAAAGGACATCCAAGAAGATACACACTGTGAAGCAGTTTGCAAATATGAAGTATTTTGTGGAAAAGGTGAGCTGAATTCAGACAGAGACTCCTGTAACTCGTCACTGAATGAAAATGTGCAGAATTATGTAAGTTTCTTCATCCTTAAATTGCCCAAAGCTGTAGTTCTGCTTACTGTAATTATAGCAGAACAAGGCACTTCATTCTAATAGGCCGGTTTTCTAATTAAGGTTGCACAAGAGAAAAAATCAGAATATATTTACTTCTATTTTATTGTGTATATCTTACTTAGTTCTATAAGTACTTAATTTTATCCACTGGTTCCTGTCAGAATTTAGTGATCCATTTTCCTTGATCATCTGGTGTTTCCAGATCTTTCATTTGCTACTGTTTCAGTAAGATATCTGACAATAGCATTTTATTTTCTTTCCTTACTCCTATACTTGTCATCTTCAAAAAGCACGCGCGCGCGCCCGAGCAGGAAGCAGACGTGATCCACAAAGCTCTTATCCAATATCCTTGACAGTGATTTGTTGTAATATTTTAGAACATATTCTAAGCTCAAATCTCAGAACAGAATGAACATTTTCGTGCCAACCACCAAGGATTCCGCAAACATAGATAATGTGAAACCCAGCTCGCATTTCTCACATGACATACTGAAAACTTTGGATCAAGGCAGTCAGGTAGATGCAGTATTTCTTGATTTCTGAAAAACATTTTACTGAGTACCATGTAAATGCTTATTGCATATGTATGATCATATGGGGTATCAAGTGAAATTTGTGATTGGATTGAGGGTTTTTTTGGGAGGGAGGATGCAGCACGTTACTTTGGATGCAGAGTTGTCATCAGATGTAGAAGTAACTTCAGGTGTGCCCCAGGGAAATGGGTTGAGACTCTTGCTGTTCATGACCTTGCGGACAATATTAATAGTAACCTAAAACATTTTGCAAATGATGCAGTCATCTGTAGTGATTTACTATCTGAAAGATATACATAAATTTTCAATCTGAATTTGATAAAATTTCAAAGTGGTACAAAAATTGGCAATTTGTTTAAAACTGTGCACTTCACAAAATGGAAAAAAAGTAGTATTCTATGACTATAATATCAGAGTGTCACAGATGGAATTGTCCAACTCCCATAAATACCTGGGTGTAACACTTTGTAGAAATATGCAATGGAATGATCACCTAGGCTGAGTCATGGGTAAAGTGAGTGATGGAATACTAGGAAAGTGCAATCAGTCTGTAAAGTAGATTGCTTGCAAATCACTCGTGTGACCCATTATGGAATATTGCTGAAGTATGCGGGATCTATACCAAATTGAACGGAGATATTGAATGTATACAGAGAGGATCAGCATGTAGGGTCACAAGTTTCTTTGACCCATGTGAGAGTGTTGTGATGCTGAAGAACCCGAACTGGCGGACCCTTGGAGACAGGACATAACCTGTCCTGAGAGAACATACTTACAAAGTTTCAAGAACTAGCTTTAAATAATGAGTCTAGGAATATATTACAATCTCCTGCTTGTCACTCGCATATGAATCGTGAGGACAGGATTAAATTAATTAAAGCACACACAGAGGCATTTAAACAATCATTCTTTCAGCATTCAATAGATTAGGCTAGATTAGTACTTGTTCCATAGATCATGAATACGACACTTCGTAATGATGTGGAATGTGTCAGGTTAATAAAAGGTGTCTATACAAGATATTAAATTACACAAAATATTACATGACACTTAATGTTTTAATATATTTTTTTGTGAGGTTTTGGAAGTTACCCACTTACTATATCCAAAAATTCATCTAATGGGTAGAAGGAGTTGCCATTAAGAAATTCTTTTAATTTCCTTTTAAATGCTATATGGCTATCTGTCAGGCTTTTGATGCTATTGGGTAAGTGACCAAAGACTTTTGTGGCAGTATAATTTACCCCCTTCTGAGCCAAAGTTAAATTTAACCTTGAGTAGTGAAGATCATATTTTCTGCTAGTGTTGTAGCCATGTTCACTGCTATTACTTTTGAATTTGTTTTGATTGTTAATAACAAATTTCATAAGTGAATATATATCTCTAGCTCTTTAAATAAGTGTCTGGAGGATGATCTTGGATGATGTCAATGGAATGGAAAGAAAACGCCATAACTGGTACAGTGGGATGTCCCCTCTGCCATTCAATTCAGAGATCTGCAGAGTGTAGATGTAGATAAAAAGCTGTGCAGTAATTGAAACAGAATTGGTACAGGACATGGCTGCTTTCACAGATATTACTCCCTCTGATGGGGCTGGATAAACCTGTGGCAGGACTGGAATAGTGTGTGCTGCATGGGTGGATTGGACAAGTCTTGTCCATTGTCTTCCACAGGGATTTGATCCTTGTGGCAAGGTGTTTTGAACGCAACCTGGGCTGTCTGGATCCTTCCCTCCACAACCAGCTTTTGTGAACTGTGCAGATGGGAGTTGTCATTGCAACACATTCTTCACTACCTGAACCCTCCTGCTCTCAATCACCATTAGTCCACTGTCCCCACGCCCTCCGCCAGCAGTTTCCCCTTCCTTCGTTCTGTCACCCTCTCCCAAATCTACATCTCCATGCCACCTTCATGGTCTGCTACACCCCACTGACTGTGGTACCTGTGCATCACATGCCTATAGCCTGTCCATGTACCCCCCCCCCCCCCCAATCCTGCATTCCTAGCCAGCTAGCCACCCAGCCCCAACTCATCTTCCTGCCTCTCATCCCCCTACCCCTTACACACACACCGAGCGAGGTGGCGCAGTGGTTAGCACACTGGACTCTCATTCGGGAGGACGACGGTTCAATCCCGTCTCCAACCATCCTGATTTAGGTTTCCCGTGATTTCCCTAAATCATTTCAGGCAAATGCCGGGATGGTTCCTTTGAAAGGGCACGGCCGATTTCCTTCCCTAACCCGAGCTTGGGCTCCGTCTCTAATGACCTCGTTGTCGATGGATGTTACACACTAACCACCTACCTACCTACCTTACACACACACACACACACACACACACACACACACACCCTAGTCTGTTGCTGAAATGCGATCCCTGCATTCTGTGTCCAGCTGGCACAATATTGTGCTTGTGTGTGCACGCCTGTCATTGACTCACCACTTCTGCTATTCTGTAAGTTGTTGCCATTATTGCTAAATTATTTATCTTGTATCCAAACTTTCCTATTATATTCATAATTTTTACATTCATACTTGACGGTTTTGTATGTGACACAGTTAAAAACCATAACTGAATCAAAATGTTACAAATTTTAATTAGTTCTACTTCATTGCTCACTAAAAATACATACTAATGTATAAAAATGCTTCTATGTGTGACAGAGGAGGACTGTTGTGTATCCACCGCAGTGTAAAAAGCAGAAACTGAACACTAATAAATCTGACAACATGACAAATCCATTTCCAGTCATTCCACTGTAAAGAAATTACTTTTGATACTTAGTTCTCTCCTCTCCCCAATGGAATCTCCTGAATCAGAGGCAGTTAACTTGCATGTAATTTCATGTGCATTGCTTGTAACTGTTACTAACATCAGGTTTCAGAGAGTTTGAAAGAATAGCTGACCATGCACTTGATATGTATTTACTGTACCACTCAATGTGGCACGCACTCAACAAGTCATTGAAAGTCCCCTGCAAAAATATTGAGCCATGCTGCCTTTATAACTGTCCAGCTACGAAAGTGGGTGCAGGATTTTGTGCATAAACAGACTTTATGATGTCCCATAAATGTTCAGTGGGATTCATGTTGGGAGATCTGGGGCGCCAAATCATTCGCTTGAATTATCCAGAATGTTCTTCAAAAGAATCACGAACGGTTGTGGCATGGTGCATGGTCATCCATAAAAATCCCACCATTGTTTAGGAACACGAAGTGCATGAATGGCTGCAAAGGGTGTCCAAGTAGCTGAACATAAACATTTCCAGTCAGTGATCGCTTGAGGACCCAGTCCATTCCATTATGGAGCTATCAATAACTTGCACTGTGCCTTGTTGACAACTTGCATCCATGGCTTTGTAGAGTCAGCACCAAACTCAAACCCTACCATCGTCTCTTACCAACTGAAATCAGAACTTGTCTGATAAGGCCCCAGTTTTCCAGTCTAGGGTCCATCCGATATGGTCAGGAACCCTGGAGAGGTGCTGCAGGTGATGTTGTGCTGTTGGCAAAGGCACTAATGTCGGTCATCTGCTGCCATAGCCTGTTAAGGCCAGATTTTGCCTAACTAATATGTTTGTCATATGTCCCACATTGATTTCTGTGGTTATTTCATGCAGTGTTGCTTGTTTGTTAGCACTGACAACTCTATGCAAATGCCACTACCCTCGGTTGTTAAGTGAAGGCCGTCTGCCACTGCATCTTTTTATGTATGAGATACACAAAATAAGCATTAAGCTGTTGAGGGGGCAACATATGAAGTTTTAAGTGATAACTGTAGCAGGATAATATTGAAAGATCCCTCACAAAACACATTCTTGTATAAAGGTTTTAGTGGTTCTCAAGTTAGTGGCCAGATACACATGGATGAAACAGCAAGTGAAATTGAGAATAGCAAAGCAAATGCATAAATGCTGAACTCCATTTTCAAATGGTACAAAGGAAAATACAGGAGTAGTGCCCTCAACTTAATTATTGCACTACTGCAAAGATGAGTGATGTAGATAAGTGATATAGATAAGTGTTAGTGGTGCTGAGAAACTGAAACTGAACAAAGCTCCAGGGCCCAAAGGAACCCCAGTCACATTGTAGATTGAATTTGTGGCTGAGTTACCCCATCCTTTACCAAGCAAAATTTGTTACTGGATTGAGGATTTCTTGTTACGGAGGACCAGCATGCTATCTTGGATGGAGAGTCATTGACAGTTTTGGAAGTATCTTTAAACATGCTCCATGGAAGTTTGTTTGATCTCTTGCCATTCATGATTACCTGAGCTTCTTGCAGATGGTGCAGTTATCCATTATGTAGTCTGAAAAAAGCTGCATAAATATTCTGTTGGATCTTGATACTCAAGTGGTGCAAAGCTTGGCAACATGTCTTAAATGTTCAGAAATCTAAAATTATACAATTCTTTAAAAACTTGTAAAGTATTGCTGCAATATAGGTGACCTCGCAGCTGCAGTCAATTGTACAAATATCTGGGTGTAACAATTGATAAGGATATGAAATGAAACAATCTCACATGCTCAGTTGTAGTATTGTAGGTAAAGCAGGTAGTGGTCTTTGATTCAGTGGGCAAATGCAGTCTATCTACAAACGAAGCTGCTTACAAAACATTTGTGCAACTGATCCTAGAATATTGCTCAAATATATGGGACCCATAGTAACAGCCCCCTAGGGCAGACTTCCTCCAGCTTACTGGGCAGCTACCTCACCCCTTTCAGCTGCTCAGTGACTTTAATGCCCACCATCCCCTTTGGGGTTCTACCAGAACCCTGTCTGAGAGGTGCCCTCTTGGCCGACCTTCTCAATCACCTTAACCTAATTTGCTTTAACACGGGAACACCCATGTTCCTTTCGGATTCCACGCACACCTATATCCGAATCCATGCACACACATTCCCATTTGGACCTAGCCTTCTGCACTGCCCAGCTTGCCTGTTATCTTGAGTGGTCCATTATCTCTGACACACACTTGAGTGACCATTTCCCGTGTGCTATCTGTTTTTGCTGACTCGCACCCCACCTACGTGCACACCCAAATGTCAACTTTCTAAGGCCAACTGGAGGCTTTACTCCTCCCTGGTGGCCTTCAACAAACGTGTCTACAGTTGTGATTACTTGGTAGAATATCTTATAAACGTTATCCTTACCACCACAGAACATTCCGTCCCTTGCACTTCTTTACCGCGGTGTGCCCTGGTCCCTTGGTGGACAGAGGTGTGCCCTGACAATTCATGTATTGAGGCATCCTCCTTGCATTTTTAACCATCATCCTACGATAGCAAACTGCATACATTATAAACAGTTGCGTGCACAGTGTTGTCGTGTTCTTTGGGGTAGCAAAAAAGCTAGCTGGATTTGACTTAACGGGTGTTTAAACAGTTCCTTTCCCTTTTCTGTCATGTGGGCTAACCTCCAACAGCTTTCTGGGACCAAGGTCATTCCCCAATTTCTGGCTCGACAGTAGCAGACGATGTCATAGTGGACCCTATTGCTATCTCCAACACCTTGGGCCACTATTTTATGGAGATTTCATGGTCCTCGCACTATAACCCTGCCTTCCTCCATCGAAAAAGAACAGAGGATTCTCGGGTGACACCCTTCTCTTCTCGGAATAGTAAGTGGTACAATGCCGCCTTTGCTGTGAAGGAGCTAGATTATGCTCTCACTTCACCCCAATGTTCCACCCCAGAGCCAGACAGTGTTCACATTCAGATGTTGCAGCACCTTTCTCTTGTGAGCAAGCACTTCCTCCTTCATACCCTACAACCACGTCTTGGCAGAGGGCACATTTCCCAAACGCTGGTGTGAAGGAACAGTCATACCCATACCTAAGTCTGGTAAAGACAAACACCATCTCCCTACTAATCGCCAATTGTGTTTGCAAGATGGTGGAACATATGATTCATGCCCAGCTGTTACGGTGGCTCAAGTCTCTCAATTTACTAACCACTGCACATAGAGGATTTGGAGCACACCATCCTGCAGTTGGCCACCTCGTCACTGCGTCCACCTATCCCATGAAGGTTTTCTGCAGAAATCCTAGACTGGCTGTGTTGTTCGATTTGGAGAAAACCTATGACACCTGCTGGAGGACTGGCATCCTCTGTACTCTCTACATGTGATTCTTCCATAGCCACATGCTCCATTTCCTTCAGGAATTTTTAAGACTGAGTTGTCAAGGTATGTGTGGGTTACACATTGTCTGACACCTTTATCCAGGCAAACAGTGTGCCTCATGGTCTCGTCCTGAGCGTCGTCCTCTTTGCTGTCACCATTAACCCTATAATGGCCTGTCTCCCACTGGGCATTTCCACGTCCCTTTTTGTTGACGATTTTTCCATCAATTCAGTTCTCCACAGACTTCTCATTGAGCTGCTTCTTCAGCAATGTCTGTCGTCTCTACTTGTGGAGCATTGACAATGGCTTTCGTTTTTCCACTGACAAAACCGTTTGTGTGAATTTCTGGCAGCACAGTTGGTTTCTTCCACCGTCTTTACATCTTGGGCCTGTCGCTCTTCCGTTCATTGAAACTATGAAATTCATGGGGCTTGTGCTCAGTGGGAAGCTTTCTTGGCCTTGTTTGTGTCTTACCTGGCAGCCCTCCGTAAGCGGTCCCTCAGTGTCCTACGTGTCCTCAGTGTTACTTCCTGGGGAGCAGATCAAACCACCCTCCTCCATTTGTAACGGTCCCTTGTCTGTTCGAAAGTAGACTATGGGTGTTTCGTTTATCCATCTGCGCATCTGTCTGTCTTACGCTGTCTCAATACGATCCACCATTGTAGCATCTGTTTGGCCACTGGTGCCTGTTACACTAGCATGCCATTTGTCTGCCACATGTAGCCACCCACCCTATGCCGCCCCCTTCGATGACTCCTTTCATCATCAGTATGGGGTGCGTCCCTCTTCTGTTACCTCCTGCAGTTCACTTTTGGCTCTTGCTCTGGCAACTTAACTTCACGCTACCTGCCACTCACCTGATGGGTGTGAACCCTTCACCACCTTGGCTTTGTGTGGTGGCCAATGTTTACCATGGCTTTCATTCACTTCCTAAGGTCACTAATCCAGCCTCGCTCTATCTTCTTCAGTTTCATGACCTTTGCACTGAACATTGCAATAGTCTCTTTGGGTTCATTGATGGCTCTCAGACTAACCGTGGTGTGTTTGAAGTGCCTCATTATTGGTACTGACATTTTTCGGTATTGGCCTCCGGAACATGGCTCAATATTTACAGAGTAGCTCTTCACCCTGTGTCAGGCCATGCAGTACATCCGGCGACACGGGCTTTTCGATTGTCATCTGCTCAGAACTCTTTGTGCCCTTGAGAGCCTCTGTGTGCTGCGCACTATCCATCCGTTAGTGCAATGGTTACATAAAAACTGTCACTTGCTCATTCTTGATGGAATCACTGTGATTTTTATGTGGGTTCCTGGTCACGTTGCTCGGACAGAAAATGAGGCTGCTGATGCTACTGCCAAGGCTGCAGTCCTTGTACCTCAGCCTGCTAGTTCTTACATTCCCTCTGATCATCTCTCTGCTGCCATCTGTCAGCAGGTGGTGTCACTTTGGCATCACCACTGGTCCTTCCTTCATGGGAACAAGCTCAGTGTTATTAACCCTTTCCTAGTGCCTTGGACGACCTCCTCTCGGTTCTCTCGCTGTGAGGAGATAATTTTAGGTAGGTTGCTTATGAGGCACATTCATTTTACCCATTGCCATTTTGTTAAGTGGTGCTTCCCCAACATTTTGTGCTCATTGCCCTCAATCTTTGACGATCTGCCCTTTTTAAACACTTACTTCTCATTTGCATTTGCCATCTGAGCTATCCTCCATTTTAGTGAATACTGCGCACGTTCTTGGGCCTGTTTTACTTTTTATCTATTGTAGCAATATGGTGAGGGACATTCAATCTTTAGTTCAGACCTCCATTTCTCTGTGGTGTATTTTAAAGGCCTTTCTCTATGTTCCTGGTTTTAGCTGTCTTCTCTTCTGTCGATCGGCATTAACGTGTAGTTGTTTTTAACTCCTCTCTCTGTCTGTGTTCTACAGTCCTGATGTGACCCTAGTTGTATTTGCACCCTAAAACAAAACAAAACTAGCAAAAACCATACTAACAGTGTTATTGAATGGTGGCTACAGACAGGTGTTACCCCACAGTAATGACCCACTTGATGCATTAAACAGTGCGTTTGCATCAGACCCAACCAGTTGCTCATTCAATTACTAATTATCTCATAGACAATTGCCACATTGTGGAATTGTGCTGCTAGCTTGTAATCTGGGTAGTTTTCTTGCACGGAGCTTAAATTTTTTCTCACTCAGCCCGCTGTTTATTTTATATTGCTGGTGCTCACTCGTATGTATCACAACACAATTTCACTGTTAGCTTTAGCAATAATGAAGGAATAGTTACGGGTTCACAATTGTGAAACAATGGAAAGGTGAAAAACAATATTGTTTATAGTTTAAACATATTGGTTAAACAGCCATTCTTCCCACATTCCACACAAGAATGGAACAGGGAGAAGCCTTGAATACAACAGAAAGTACCCTCATCTGTGCATTTCAGTGGTTTACAGGGTATACATTTAGGTGTAGGAGAGTAACAACTTATGCTGGTGACAAAGAAAACATAAAAGACTGAAATTAATTTCCGTCTTTCTCAGCTTGTTTCTGTGTTCTGTACATTTCCTCTGTTATGTGTATTTAGCATTCACCTTTCTCATCGTCTTGCAGTCACTATGCGGGAAGATGAATGGGTTATGGAGGATCGTCTGGATCCGAATGACGTGGACTGCCCTCGAGCAGCTCCCGTTCCCATTTCTGGTGCGCCAGTAGAATCTGGAAACACTGCGTCTCAGCAGACGCCTACAGGACCCGATGGAGTTGTCTATGAGGTGAGTCTCATTCTTACAGCAACTAATGAGGGGACCTGACCGCCTGATGCAATTTGATTTTCCTTTCATAATTATACCGTTTGAAAATCAGTGCCCATACCCTGAAAGGATGCTAAAATGTAGTGAGATCAAATTACTCGTTTTGCTATTGTTCTGTTCCTTTTAGATAACTATTTTTTCCTTTTAATTATTAGACTGGTAGCAGGCATACCTTGTTTCCTTAGAAATTTCAAAAGTCCTGTCTAGGCACCACTTCATTGGAATTCCCGTGGCATAGTTAATTTTATGGAAAACATTTTCCTTGAAAAGAAATTGATAACTGAATTTGTTTTCATGCAATGTGATAAAGACAATGTTGAGTCAGTAACTGTTTATTTGCTTAGCTTTTTGGATAGCTCTAATTTCACTCTTTCCATGAACCAGTGTACTTTTTTGTGAAAATTCATTAATGAAGAAATTTAAGCTTGAAGCTGTGACCCATCAAGTATTACTTTCTTCAGTATGCATGCGACATTGTGCGCTACAAATATTTTTCAAAATGCCGCACATAAAACAGGATTATTGTGGGGCTCATACCTTGGGTTCTGTTGATGATGAGAAGGTAGCCCTAGGACTAGGGACCATTTTTATGCACTACTGGCCATTAAAATTGCTACACCTTGAAGGTGACATGCTACCGACATGAAATTTAATCGACAGGGAAAAGATGCTGTGGTATGCAAATGATCAGCTTTTCAGAGCATTCACACAAGGTTGGCACTGGTGGAGACACCTACAACGTGCTGACATGAGGAACGTTACCAACCGATTTCTCATGCAGAAACAGCAGTAGACTGCCGTTGCCTGGTGAAACATTGTTGTGATGCCTTGTATAAGGAGGAGAAATGCGTACCATCACATTTCCAACTTTGATAAAGGTCGGCTTGTAGCCTATCGCGATTGCAGTTTATTGTATTGCGACATTGCTGCTCGCGTTGGTTGAGATCAATAACTATTAGCAGAATATGGAACCGGTGGGTTCAGGTGGGTAATACGGAATTCCGTGCTGCATCCCAACAGCCTTGTATCACTAGCAGTCAATATGACAGGCATCTTAGCTGCATGGCTGTAACGGATCGTGCAGCCACGTCTCGATCCCCGAGTCAACAGATGGGAACGTTTGCACGAGCAGTTCGACGATGTTTGCAGCATCGTAGACTATCAGCTCGGAGACCATGGCTGCAGTTGCCTTTGACGCTGCATCACAGACAGGAGTGCCTGCGATGGTGTACTCAACGATGAACCTGGGTGCACGAATGTCAAAACGTCTTTTTTTTTTTTTTTTTTTTTTTTTTTTTCGGATGAATCCAGGTTCTGTTTACAGCGTCATGATGGTCGCATCCGTATTTGGTGACATTGCGGTTGACTCACATTGGAAGCGTGTATTCGTCATCGCCATAATGGCGTATCACCCAGCGTGATGGTATGGGGTGCCCTTGGTTACACATCTCAGTCACCTCTTGTTTGCATTGACGGCACTTTGAACAGTGGACATTACATTTCAGATGGGTTACGACCCGTGGCTCTACCCTTCAATCGATCCCTGCGAAACCCTACATTTCAGCAGGATAACACATGACCGCATGTTGCAGGTCCTGTATGGGCCTTTCTGGATACAGAAAATGTTAGACTGCTGCCCTGGCCAACACATTCTACAGATCTCTCACCAATTGATAACGTCTGGTCAATGGTGGCCGAGCAACTGGCAGTTCTTGATGAACTGTGGTATCATGTTGAAGCTGCACGGGCAGCTGTACCTGTACACGCCATCCAAGCTCTGTTTGACTCAATGCCCAGGCGTATCAAGGCTGTTATTGCGGCCAGAGGTGCTTGTTCTGGGTACTGATTTCTCAGGATCTATGCACCCAGATTGCTTGAAAAAGTAATCATGTCAGTTCTAGTATAATATATTTGTCCAATGAATACCCGTTTATCACCTGCATTTCTTCTTGTTGTAGCAATTTTAATGGCCAGTAGTGTATTAAACAGAAGGATCCACTTGTAACTATCCTACACAGCACAGGGTGAAAGTTTGGATGTTATACACTTCCTCCAGGTCATGCAAATACAACAAATCACATAGTACACTTTGCCTTAGATGTGGTCTATTGTGCACTTTAAGAGGCTTCCAGAGGCATCATTTAGTTCATGGGCCACTCCAGAGAAAAGCCAAAAAAGTTTTTTACCATTTTTTTCAGTCAGTGGTGGGTATCTAAATAACTACAGCACACTGCTCAAATTTTGACAGGTATTCTTTCTGTTTTCAAAAATCTTTTATTGTTGAGAAACACCCCAGAAACATGGTTTTTGGATACCAAACTGAGCCTTGGATTCAAAGACAGCTATTCACACCCAGTGGCTGTAATTTTTATGATGTATTGCAAAGATCCTGATTCCAAAAAACCTTGAAATGTTTTCCATCTTCGTCCTTTTCAGGGGTACAGAGGTTCAAAATACCCTACTTGTGCACATAAAATCTGATGTGAGGTAAAAATGTAGTTTATAAAGCATCTCCATGATGGAATCTACAGTATCCTTTTGGTATCAAAGTTGATGCCTAGCTTTCAACCATTCAACATATCTTTATCAATTTGCCCCATCAACAGTGTTGCTATCAGCCATCAGAAAATTTGTTCTGTTCTATGGCTATGGTATTGAAACCATGCTTTGCGGTCTGCTGTAGTCATAACTCAGTTCTTAAAGTACACTGTAAAAATATAGCCATTGCAAAAGTGGCGTGTAGTTTATTGGAAGAGTGTAACTGTGATTAACATTCTGTGATCGATCTGATACACAGTGTTTCATCATGTGGTCGTCAGTGTACTAAATGTGAAAACATTTGAGTTGCCTATTGATGTGCTGTGCTCATTATTAAAATCTTGTTAAACAAGATTACAGCAAAACTACAGACATTTGATAGGGAGTGGGGTAAGGTGAGCTGAGTTCTTGAGCACTTTGGCACACAATTGGCTTCTGTGTGGAAAAAATGTGAACTATTCTGACATGCAGAGAGAGAAATTATGGTCAGGGTAATACCAGCTTGTTTGTTTCCTGCTTGTTTTGCCAATAAATTCTAGTCTTCTTTGCCTTTGAAATCCATGTTGGATACTGCTTCATTGTGTGTGTCTTCTGTAAGATGAGATTAAGACAACTAAAACAGAACTAAATTTTTTCAAAACTTGATAACTGCAACAGATACAGTTTTTCATAAAATGAGTATTTCTGTTTTCACCTAGAGAGATGAATATAAACATTTAATTTTTTACATGATTACTAGATGGTACTGAAATTAAGTGTTGTAATGAAATATATTGATATAAAAGGTAAACATTATAATGTCTTTGCTACGCCTAACTCAGTTTTGAAATTATTTGCATTTATCAAGTTTTGAAAAAGTTCTCAATTGTAATTGCAGCAGCAGCAGCAGCAGCAGCAGATCTTCAGACTGTCTCCACTCAGTTATTTCTCCTTTTGATCCACCTCATTGAATTCTCCCTGCGTAGCTTCCAAAATTTCTTGCTCACACAACAAATGTAGCAAATTTGTAGCAGAATTACAGCAACTGCAAAACCTGATGAGTACATACATGAAAAACAGGATGACATGATCGCACAATTGTGACAGTAGCTCTACGTTCACCAGTGCCTCTTTCGAAGTAATTTTAGAAATTGACAACAAAGGCAGCACCTGTCAAGGGATGGGTAATGAGACATCTGTTCATTGTTCTTGCACAAAACTAGTCAGTTTGGAGTGCCAAGTTATATGTGGTGTTGGTCACCAAAGTGTTAAATTCCATGTGTATATACAACTGGAAGTATTAATTAATAAATATTACATCATAATTTTTTTATTAAAAAGAAAACCTTATTTTTAATTACTGGTCATGTGAAAACAAACTAAAATTTGATACAAACATGTGAAATGCCTGTATGTTACATGTAAATTATATTAATCAGTAATACAGTTCCATCTCTAGAAATAAAAAGGAATTCTCTCTTCGGTCTTTCATGTTTTTGTACCAAATTCATATTATCACGAATACTCACATTTTTTTTTAATAGAAATTAAGAATAAAAGGATGTTATTTTTATTACAAATTATTTCAATATTTGTTATTAACATTTCCATTTGTTTATAAATATGGAATTTAACTAAAGTAAAAAAATGTTGCCACTAGGGAACACAATTACTGATCTGTTATGCTAAGCACTCTGTTAGTGACACACACACACACACACACACACACACACACACACACACACACACACTAATAAGATAGGAATGATGGTACAGTTCTCAGGTGCACTGCCAGTTTGTAGTGTCCAGTGGGCACAGATGGGAGGCCGACTACCATTCCCTGATCTCTTAGGTGCAGTGTTTATTCCCTATAAAATGAAACACGTGAAGACTGTGTTCTGAGAAAATAGTTATTCGGGAAGGCAGATTACGTTTGCTCTGTGACCCACCACTACTGTACAACCTGTGGAGATACTGGAAATCATAAAAGTATCAGCCACTGCTTGTTTACCATGCAAGTGCACTACTCGGAAGAATCGGTTTCATACTGAAGAACAATCACGTAAGAATTCTTTAGCCTGCCAAATAAAACATGGGCATTATTGGGAATTTCAAAGATGATCTCAGTTTTTGAACAAACGATGCGCACCATTGGTGATAGACGCAGAGAACACCAGTGGCGCACTAGACTATTGTACCCCGACAACTTGGCAGTCGTAGAGCACTTTACAGGTCGCTTGGCGAGTGGGGCAGCCACAGCTGTAGAAATGCAACTAGTTGTGAACAAATAGATCAATAAATCTTCTCATGGCAGCTGTTGTGCTTATTTATTTATTCAGAGCACTTCATCAGAGACTCGTGTGATTGTACTTGAATGTACCAGGATCTTAGCAGAAACTTCAAAATGCTGGGACAGTGTCATTAGAGGCCATTGAAATACACACCAGAGGTACTAGTCATCCAGTGCTGTGGCTATACTCTTGTGAGTGCTTAGGAACTGACACTGGCTCTTATTAAGAAGACACACAGCATCTCAGCAGCCATGGTACATGGAGTAGCTATACCCATGCTACCGCAGCTGGCCCCACTGCCGGGCTTTGCGAGCCACAAACACTGAAGCATGTGGCTCCTCGGACACTGATGTGTGCAGCTCGTCGGTGTACCTAATGGTGGTGGTGTGTTTGATAGGTGAAATACAGTGCTTGTCAGATACTGTGTACTGGCAGTACACCCGTGGACTGTTAAATCAATAATTACACTCGGAGAAACTGAATAATTGCAAGATAGAAATGTTTTGTATTTAACAGTGCTAAGAAATCCTCTAATTTTCAAAGGCTATTATTAGCCCACCCCTCCACCCAATTAAAAAGAAAAACATCATTACATTTTACTGTATTAGGAGATTGATGTCTCGGCACTGGCCTTCAGATCATGTAAGTTGAAGAAAATCAGAGGGACCAGTCGGCAAGATCCGCTTAAATCCAGCAGTGACTGACTCGTCAGCCAAGCCACTCATATCTGTTTTGTCACATGATTAGCATTAAAAAAGGTTGTTTAGATCCTGGCAACAAGTGTCTTAAACATAACACATCACTTTTCTTGGTGGCATTAGCCTCTGCACTGGGTAGCCAGAGATACATTTACATGTGCAGAGATCTCATTGTAACTTTAATGACACTTAGTTATTTGTGCAAAAATTTGGTACATGTACCATCATTAATTAACCTCGCACAGTTTAGTATGCCTCTGTTGTCCTACTCACCTACCTTATAATTGGATTCACAAATGATGGCAGTCAAGTTTGCCATTCTCTGACTGCCAATGATAGTTCAGTAGTGTTCAGCGTACTCTGCCTTGTCGTAGCTAACATGAGCCTTAAGTGTGACCATAGCTAGTTAGTGAATTTTTATTCCAATGTTATGAGCTTCACCAAAACTAATCCACAAGGGATCCAACTGCAGGGACAGAACATTACTAGACTTGCTCATGCAGATGATGTAGCCTTAATAAGCACTTCAAAAGCTGAATTAATCAGGATGATGCAAAATTATTACAAAATAGCTGAGAAAGCTGGACTTCATGTGAATGAAGAAAAGACAGAATATCTAGTCATAAGTAAAAAACTCCAAAAGAATACACCACTGACCGTAAATGGTCTCACTTTCAAGGCAGTTGACCACTTCAAGTACTTAGGGAGTCTTTTTAGCAGAGACAATAGAGCAGAAATAGAAATAGACGCCCGTCTAGCAGCAGCTAATAGAACTTTTTACAGCTGTATCAAAATTTTAAGGATGAGATCACTTAGTACTGAATTCAAAATCCGTTTTTATATGTCAACTATTGTTCCAGTAGCATTATATGGATGTGAAGCTATTACATTCAGGAAAAAAGATGAAGAAAAACTGTTGATATTTGAAAGAAAAATACTAAGAAAAATATTTGGACCAATCTTCGATGAAAATGTCATGGAGTGGAGAATAAGGAAAAATGAAGAACTACGGGAGCTGTACAAACATAGTACCATTGTGGAAATGTTAAAGAAGAGAAGACTGAACTGGGCTGGTCATGTAACAAGGATGCCGGAGAACAGACTACCCAAAATAGCATCCACTAAGAAATTAGAAGGAAAGAGAAGAAGAGGAAGACCTCGAATTAGGTGGATGGAGAATATCCGGGAAGATGCAGCTAGGATGGGCATCAACTCTGATTGGACAACAATTTCCCTGGATAGAAATAATTGGAAGAGGCTCGTAGAGCAGGTGTATGGTCGATAAGGCCTTAGCCACGTGTAAAGTAAAGTAAAGTAAGTTATGAGCTGTCATCACTCATAGTGGTAGTATGTGACAAATTCTTCAGAATGAGGGAGAAACATAATTCTCAGGCTACATACTTTCAAGAGCGAACTTGTGTATATGCATACTGCAACTTTTATTTGGAACTGGCGTCAGTGCATTTCCTGTCTGTGCTCTGACCTTTGCTGACCACCATCATTTGTGAACTGAACTACAGCAGCTGCAGTGTCACACGAGATTCGAGCATACTTGCCTGCAGAGCATCATAGATTGTGAACCGCTTCTTCCTCATTAAGATTTGATGATCCCCAACAGGGCACTGTCTGGTGTTGTAAGGATTGGACTTCAAGGCGGCCAAGGATAAGGGGCCGGTGAATTTGGGGAACTGTATTTAGTCCATGAGCCAGGGAAGAGTTCATTCAGATGTTCATGAACGGCAGTTGCGAAGTTGGCGGAAGGTCCATCGTGTCAGTAAATGTCCTCTGTCAGTGCCAAATTCTGCAGCTGTGGGAGAAGCCACTCATTTGACATCATAACATGAGTAATGTAGATCACAGAGCCATCAAGGAGGTACTGACTGAAGCTGTGTTGTTAATTCATTTCCACCCAAAGTGTGATATGTGGAGTTTCGGTCTCAATTTCATGATAAAAATGTGGACTTAACTTTTCTTGTATGAAGATGTTTCTATCACTTGAGTTCAGGTAAATAGCAAGTTTGCCAAAGGAAAGCATGCACTGCACTTCAGTGAAGGGATGGTAGGGAGGGCCTCCAGCAAGTCCTGCACAATTCCTGCTGGCATTTTTTGATAATTATTAGTTCATTGATGACAATTGGTTGGAATGCTTGCTGAGTCCATTTTAGTATGAAGTTGTATTGTGTTTCTTTTAATTCAAAGTTGTGCGGGACACTTTCTGGTCAACTAATGGGGTGAATGTATCACTGATGGATTAACTTTAGCTCATTTCCTTTCAGGTTGGATGATCAGAACTGGGGCATCTGAAACACTTCCCAGATGGAAAGCTTTCGTCTCCCATGTGATTGACATCTGGGCTTCTTACTTAATCATTTGTGGAACCTAGCCCATTACCTGTGTCATATTTTCATTGTTGTTTCCTTTCGTGGACCCACAAATGTCTCACTAAGCACTCTTCCAAAGCGAAGTAGCTGTCCTCTTCCGTTGCTCTTTGCCTAACACAGAAAGGCAAACAATGACCTGCTCTGAAACTTCGTGGCAGATTAAAACTGTGTGCCGGACCGAGACTCGAACTCGGGACCTTTGCCTTTTGCGGGCAAGTGCTCTACAAACTGAGCTACCCAAGCACGACTCACGCCCCGTCCTCACAGCTTTACTTCTGCCAGTACCTCGTCTCCTACCTTCCAAACTTTACAGAAGCTCTCCTGCGAACCCTGCAGAATTAGCACTCCTGAAAGAAAGGATATTGCGGAGATATGGCTTAGCCACAGCCATTCTGGAAACATCCCCCAGGCTGTGGCTAAGCCATGTCTCCGCAATATCCTTTCTTTCAGGAGTGCTAGTTCTGCAGGGTTCGCAGGAGAGCTTCTGTAAAGTTTAGAAGGTAGGAGACGAGGTACTGGCAGAAGTAAAGCTGTGAGGACGGGGCGTGAGTCGTGCTTGGGTAGCTCAGTTGGTAGAGCACTTGCCCGCGAAAGGCAAAGGTCCCGAGTTCAAGTCTCAGTCCGGCACACAGCTTTAATCTGCCAGGAAGTTTCATATCAGCACACACTCCGCTGCAGAGTGAAAATCTAATTCTGGAATGACCTGCTCTACATGGAGACTTGAAACTCCTCTCCGGGTAGCCACATGGCAGTTATGCCACACCCCTGTTGCAATTCACACAAAGCCCACTGTTGCCCCGTCAGTGAACAGGATGCGAGGTTCAGATCTTAGATTATTGCCACCTTACACCTATTTAATTCAGGTGTAAAGTGCCAGTACAAAAAACCACAATCTGCGTGTTTTTACTCTGTAATTTTTTTCCAGACCTGCAAAAGAGTAGTCACTGCATTTATCTTGTACACATCTCCTGTTCTGGTATGATGAAATACCATAGTATGTTTTTAAAAGTCTAGGGTGACCATTGCGTTTTGTAATGTCACTCAATAGCATAAGCAGCAGGGCATTCGTAACCAAGCCACCTGTGTGTTAAACAAACCAACTTTGAATCATTTTTTTGTCACATAGTCATGAACAAAGCTCTTGCTGATGTGAGAGTAGGGTGGGACACACAGCACATAGTTACCACTTGAACATCCCGATTGAAATGCAGCAGAACTCATATCCACTGTTGTGAAAGAATGTAGGAAAGGAGAATGCTACATTCAGAATGTATAAGACAATTTGTTGAAGTTAAATTTCGTACAGTAAGTTTGCAGTCACATTTGTGAATTGTGAGAATTATCTTTCAGTGGAGTAAACTGTTGATCCATTAGGTGAACAGTTTGCTGTTATTGATAATCAGGAATAATGAATGATAACGATGGCAGCAATAACAGTGATTACTCAGGAAGCACCAATATAGTGGCTTACTGCAGCAACACTGAGGGGAGTGGAATCCATCCACTTTAGTCCAATGTGTAACAGTTGATATTATAATATTTTTAATAGTAGTAGTTGCTCAGTAGTGAGGTGTGGAACATCTGCTCTACCTGTTTACCGTATATCTGTAGTTTTACTGCAAGCAGTTCCTGCGGAATCCACACGTACAAAATCAGCAGTCTGTGGTGGCCGTGTATGCAGCTTTGATACCCACATTTAAAATGAGGATGTGATACAAGAAGATAAGCAAGATACAGTATTGTTTATTGAATTTCAAAAAGCTGTGTACAAACTCGGTCTGAGCAGATACCCAGTTATTAATGAAATGCCAGAACAGTCTTTGTGGGCATGGCTCAAAAGGCAAAAAATGAACTGTGAAAGCTCATTAATGAAATTTAAGTGTTGAAGATACATAAAGGTTTTGAAAGAATGTGATTGCAGTCCATTAGGAGAGGACTAGTGTGTTTTAAGAAGAAACTGGCTCACTTAAGAAATTTTAGCAGGTTCAGGAAAAAAAACAAGTAAACATATATTGTATCCAAAATTAACTCTCTTAATGACAAGCAGCATGTAATAATGAGCTCAAACGGAATGATACAGGGAACCAAAATCAGAAAATGAGTAAACCAGTGATGCTCATTGTCACAGCTGGCATTTAATTAGTATCTATTTGTGTATAGAATGTGCAATAAGGAAATTAAAGAGCTGTATGTGGAAGTTGTCATGGACAGAAAAATTTAATGATACTATTTGCTAATGTACAGTGGTGGTTGCTGCATGTGAACTGGAAGTGTCGGAAGCTTATTGAAATGGAACTTGTGCTGGCCTACAGCTATAGACGCACATAAACAGAAATAAAACTAAAGTAATGGTGTGCAGCTGGTGGTGATGCTGGATGAGTAAATATTAAACTTGGCAAGGAGATGTTTGAAGAGGTGGTGGTGTTTTGCCTTCTAGGTAGTACAATAGATCGAGGAGGAGGATGCAAGACACACAGTAGCAAGGATGACCCCTATGCCAACCAGTAGAAACACTGATCATGTGGACCCCATCTTGCACTTTGGTATCTTGAAATGAGCAGGTCAAAGCAGTCATGTAGTTGTATTCCTCAAATTTTAAAAATTGTAGGACTCAGTACCACACTAATTTATCAAATGAACGATCGTATATGACAGTGGTCATAAAACTTTTTGCTTAAGAACCAGTATTGAGATTGTAGGGTGACTCTTCAGGTCGCATGGGAAAGGCAATGTGTGTGGTCACAGGTACGTTTGAGACGTGGAGTGTGTTAGAGATGCTGAAGAAACTGAACTGGCAGACTGTTAAGGACGAATGCAGACTAGCCCATGAAAGCCCATTTATAACAAGAACCAGCTGTATCTCATCAATTTAGATATATATTACAGTTCCCTGCAGATCACTTCCAGAGGAGTCATGACAAGATTAGGTCGATTACAGCTCACATAGTACGCAAATGGAACTGTAAGAAGTTCTAATGACTGGTATGTTGAAGTGACCTCTGTTGTGCATCTGCAGTGGTTTGCAGAGTATACGAGGGCAGTTCAATAAGTAATGCAACACATTTTTTTTTTCTGAAACAGGGGTTGTTTTATTCAGCATTGAAATACACCAGGTTATTCCCCAGTCTTTTAGCTACACAACACTATTTTTCAACGTAATCTCCATTCAATGCTACGGCCTTACGCCACCTTTAAATGAGGGCCTAATTGCCTGCACGGTACCATTCCACTGGTCGATGTCGGAACCAACGTCGTACTGCATCAATAACTTCATCATCCGCGTAGTGCCTCCCACGGATTGCGTCCTTCATTGGGCCAAACATATGGAAATCCGACGGTGCGAGATCGGGGCTGTAGGGTGCATGAGGAAGAACAGTGCACTGAAGTTTTGTGAGCTCCTCTCGGGTGCGAAGACTTGTGTGAGGTCTTGCGTTGTCATGAAGAAGGAGAAGTTTGTTCAGATTTTTGTGCCTACGAACATGCTGAAGTCGTTTCTTCAATTTCTGAAGAGTAGCACAATACACTTCAGAGTTGATCGTTTGACCATGGGGAAGGACATCGAACAGAATAACCCCTTCAGCGTCCCCGAAGACTGTAACCATGACTTTACCGGCTGAGGGTATGGCTTTAAACTTTCTCTTGGTAGGGGAGTGGGTGTGGCGCCACTCCATTTGATTGCAGTTTTGTTTCAGGTTCGAAGTGATTAACCCATGTTTCATCGCCTGTAACAATCTTTGACAAGAAATTGTCACCCTCAGCCACATGACGAGCAAGCAATTCCGCACAGATGGTTCTCCTTTGCTCTTTATGGTGTTCGGTTAGACAACGAGGGACCCAGCGGGAACAAACCTTTGAATATCCCAACTGGTGAACAATTGTGACAGCACTACCAACAGAGATGTCAAGTTGAGCACTGAGTTGTTTGATGGTGATCCGTCGATCATCTCGAACGAGTGTGTTCGCACGCTCCGCCATTGCAGGAGTCACAGCTGTGCACGGCCGGCCCGCACGCGGGAGATCAGACAGTCTTGCTTGACCTTGCGGCGATGATGACACACGCTTTGCCCAACGACTCACCGTGCTTTTGTCCACTGCCAGATCACCGTAGACATTCCGCAAGCGCCTATGAATATCTGAGATGCCCTGGTTTTCCGCCAAAAGAAACTCGATCACTGCCCGTTGTTTGCAACGCACATCCGTTACAGACGCCATTTTAACAGCTCCGTACAGCGCTGCCACCTGTCGGAAGTCAATGAAACTATACGAGACGAAGCGGGAATGTTTGAAAATATTCCACAAGAAATTTCCGGTTTTTTCAACCAAAATTGGCCGAGAAAAAAAATGTGTTGCATTACTTATTGAACTGCCCTCGTAGATGTAGATGAGCAGAAGGCTTTCTGTAAAAAGAAACACAATTACTTTTACCTTGTTCCGTGACAATCGCCTTCTCATAGTATTTTGGTGCAGTGGTCCTGCTTTGTAGTACTACTGATCATACTGTGGGACTTTTTCCTTCCGTATAGGGGCAAGGCCTGTACAAGCTTGTATCTAAAACATCATGTACGTGTTCATGAAAAAAGTCTGCTGCATTCAGTTTTACTGACAACAACACACAATGAGTCAAGAGACAGTGATATATACGCATACTGATGATGGTAGTACCGCGTACTTAAGTTATAAAAGGGCATTGCATTGGTGCAGCTGTCATTTTACTCAGGTGATTTATGTGAAAAGTTTTCCATTGTGATTATGGCTTCATGATGGATATTTAGACTTTCAACATGAAGTGGTGGTTGGAGCTAGATGCATGGCACATTCAATTTCAGAAATGGTTAGCGAATTCAATATTCCGAGATCTACAGTGTCGAGACTGTGCCGATAATGCCAGGTTACAGGAATTACCTCTCACCATGGATAATGTAGGGGCTGATGGCCTTTACTTAATGACAGGGAGCAGTGGCTTTTCTGTAGAGTTGTAAGTACCAACAGATAAGTAACACTGCATGAAATAACCACAAAAAACAATGTGGGATGTACAACGAACATATCCATTAGAACAGTGTGGTGAAGTTTGGTGTTAATGAGCTATGGCAGCAGACAACCGACACGAGTGCCTTTGCTAACAGCACAACATTCCCTGCAACATCTCTCCTGGCTTGTGACCATATCAGGTGGATCCTAGATGATTGGAAAACTGTGGCCTGAACAGGTGAGTCCCAATTTCAGTTGGCAAAAGCTGATGATAGGGTTAGTGTGGTGCAGCCCCCATGAAGCCATGAAAACAAGTTGTTAACGAGGTATTGTCCAAACTGGTGCTATCTTCATAGGGGGTGGTCCGTATTTACGTGGAATGGATTGGGCCCTCTAATCCAACTGAACCAATCATTGACAGGAAATAGTAATGTTCGGCTACTTGGACACAGTCTGCAGCCATTCGTGGGCTTCATGTTCCCAAACGATGAAGGAATTTTTAGGGATGATGATGTGACGTAGCACCAGACCACAGCTGTTCATGACTGGTTTGATGAACATTGTGGACAGCTCCACTGAATGATTTGGCCACACAGATTGCCCAATATGAACCCCATCAAACCTTTATGGAGTGTAATCGAGTGGTCAGTTTGTGCCCAAAATTCCGCACCAGCAACACTTTAGCAATTATGGATTTCTGTAGAGGCAGATGATTCAATATTTCTGCAGGGGACTTACAATTACTTGAGTCCATGCCACATCAGAGTTGTTGCACTATGTCTGGCAAAAGATCAGACATGATATTAGGAGGTATCCCACGACTTCTGTCACCTCAGAGTAGAGTGAACAAGTAACTTATTTACTTCTCTCTCTCTCTCTCTCTCTCTCTCTCTCTCTCTCTCTCTCTCTCTCTCTCTCACACACACACACACACACACACACACACACACACACACACACACACACACACACACACACACGTAAGCATGCACACAACTGCCATGTCTTGGAGCTTGGACTGGAATAAATGTCAGATTAGCAATGTTCATGATGATAAGTCATCTTGTACAATTTCCTGCTGTTGGAAGGTTTTGCTTGGACCAAAATCCTCTTTGTTATCTCTGGACTTCTGCAAACTTTCTTCATCTGTTGTGAGCCACATGTCTTGACCTTCCCCTTGGTCTCTTGCCCCCTCTCATCATCTAAATAAAAAAAAAAAAAAATATGATGATGATAATAATAATAATAATAATAATAATATGGGATTTTTCACAAGTATCATCGGGGTTTCAGGCGATGTCTGCTGAAACTACAATGAATACAGAAAGAAAAAAAGGAAAAAAAAAGAAAAAAAATCGGAAAAGTGCTTGTAATATTAACACTCCAGACTAACTTAGTTATGCATATAGGTGAAGATGATGATTTCATGTGGTGCAGTGGCCTGGTGCATGCCTTTCTATTGGAGGCCATGTTGACAATTTGTGTGGCCCTAAACTACCTCAGTTACGAAACTGGAGAAACCTACAGTTTAACGTGGAGTCTGACCCATGTACTGTTTCTGACAATTCCTCACATCGTGGGGAGATGAAGGCTGGTTTAAAAAGAAGACTGAAAATATGTGGTCTGGCAGATTTGATAATGTAATGCCTTGGTTTCCAAGCACAGTCTTTACTGCTAGACCACCAGACGTGACATTTATATAGATAGTTCATTTATAGGTTTCGATGAGTGAGTTTGTATCAAAATAAACTCTTAAGGGTAAAAAAATGCACCACAGAGGAATTATCCAAATGGGACATAAATCGGTAGACATGATGCCCACATACAAAGAAACAAATTATTAAAATTTCACAAAAATTGGATGATTTATTCAAGAGAAAGAGCTTCACAAATTGAGCAAGTCTAAAACTCATTGGTCCGCTTCTGACTCTTACACAAGTATTTATTCACAGTTGATTGATAATTGTTGTATGTCCCCCTGAGGCATATCATGTGTGCCACTTTCTGTCCAATTGGTGTGTTAGACATCAAGGTCCGGGCAATCGCAGAGGGTGGGCTTATTGGTAGTTGGGAGCTCCAATGTTAGATGCGTAATGGGGCCCCTTAGGGATATGGCGGCTAAGGAGGGGAAGATATCCAGTGTGTGCACAGTGTGCATTCCAGGTGGAGTCATTCCTGATGTGGAAAGGGTCCTTCCGGATGCCATGAAGAGCACAGGGTACAGCCAGCTGCAGGTGGTGGCACATGTCGGCACTAATGATGTGTGTCGCTTTGGATCTGAGGAAATTCTCTCTGGATTCCAGCAGCTGTCTGATTTGGTGAAGGCTGCCGGTCTTGCTTACGAGATAAAGGCAGAGCTCACCATCTGCAGCATCATTGACAGAACCAACTGCGGACCTTTGGTGCAGAGCCGGGTGGAAGGTCTGAATCAGAGGCTCAGACGGTTTTGCGACCGTGTTGGCTGCAGATTCCTTGACTTGCGCCATAGGGTGGTGGGGTTTCGGGTTCCACTGAATAGGTCAGGAGTTCACTACACTCGGCTGGCGGCTACATGGGTAGCGGAGGCTGTGTGGTGTGGACTGTGTGGTTTTTTAGGTTAGAAGGCCTCTGGAAAGTACGGGGTGGGCTGCAATCTCAAAGGGTGCATGGCAAATACAGGAAGTGCTTGGATCAAGGAACTGTTGGAATTGTAGTTGTAAATTGTTGTAGTTGTGCTGGGAAAGTCCCTGAGCTTCAAGCGCTAATAGAAAGCACAGAAGCTGAAATCGTTATAGGTACAGAAAGCTGGCTAAAGGCTGAAATAAGTTCTGCAGAAATTTTTACGAAGTCTCAGACGGTGTTCAGGAAAGATAAATTAGGCAGAATTGGTGGTGGAGTGTTTGTGTCTGTCAGTAGTGGTTTATCTTGTAGTGAAGTCGAAGTAGATACTCAGTGCGAGTTGGTATGGGTGGAGGTTATACTTAACAGCCGAACTAAGTTAATAATTGGCTCCTTCTACTGACCCCCAGACTCCGATAATATAGTTGCTGAACAGTTCAGAGAAAATTTGTCTCGTAACAAATAAATACCCCACTCATACGGTTATAGTTGGTGGGGACTCCAACCTTCCCTAGATATGTTGGCAAAAATACTTGTTCAAAACCGGTGGTAGGCAGAAAACATCTTCCGAGATTGTCCTAAATGCTTTCTCTGAAAATTATTTCGAGCAGTTAGTCCACGATCCCACGCGAATTGTAAATGGTTGCGAAAACACACTTGACCTCTTAGCCACAAACAATCCAGAGCTAATAGAGAGCATCATGACTGATACAGGAATTAGTGATCACAAGGTCGTTTTAGCTAGGCTCAATACCGTTTCTTCCAAATGCACCAGAAACAAACGCAAAATAATTTTATTTAAAAAAGCGGATAAAGTGTCACTAGAAGCCTTCCTAAGAGACAATCTCCATTCCTTCCGAACTGACTAGGCAAATGTAGACGAGATGTGGCTCAAATTCAAAGATATAGTAGCAACAGCAATTGAGAGATTCATACCTCATAAATTGGTAAGAGATGGAACTGATCCCCCATGGTACACAAAACAGGTCCGAACGCTGTTGCAGAGGCAACGGAAAAAGCATGCGAAGTTCAGAAGAACGCGAAATCCCGAAGATTGGCTAAAATTTACAGACGCGCGAAATTTGGCATGAACTTCAATGCGAGATGCCTTTAATAGGTTCCACAACGAAACATTGTCTCGAAATTTGGTAGAAAATCCAAAGAAATTCTGTTCGTATGTAAAGTACACAATCGGCAAGATGCAGTCAATACCTTCGCTGCGCAGTGCTGATGGTACTGTTACCGATGACTGTGCCGCTAAAGCGGAGTTATTGAACGCAGTTTTCCGATATTCCTTCACCAGGGAAGACGAATGGAATATTCCAGAATTTGAAACGTGAACAGCTGCTAGCATGAGTTTCTTAGAAGTAGATAACTTAGGGGTTGCGAAGCAACTCAAATTGCTTGATACGGGCAAGTCTTCAGGTCCAGATTGTATACCGATTAGGTTCCTCTCAGATTACGCTGACACAATAGCTCCCTACTTAGCAATCATATACAACCGCTCGCTCACCGATAGATCTGTACCTACAGATTGGAAAATAGCCCAGGTCACACCAGTGTTTAAGAAGGGTAGTGGGAGCAATCCATCGAACTACAGACCTATATCATTGAAGTCGGTTTGCAGTAGGGTTTTGGAGCATATACTGTATTCAAACATTATGAATCACCTCGAAGGGAACGATCTATTGATACGTAATCAGCGTGGTTTCAGAAAACATCGTTCTTGTGTAACGCAGCTAGCTCTTTATTTGCACAAAGTAATGGCAGCTATCGACAGGGGATCTCAAGTTGATTCCGTATTTCTAGATTTCCGGAAAGCTTTTGACACCGTTCCTCAAAAGCGACTTCTAATCAAGCTGCGGGCCTGTGGGGTATAGTCTCAGTTGTGGGGCTGGATTCATGATTTCCTGTCAGGAAGGTCGCAGTTTGTAGTAATAGACGGCAAATCGAGTAAAACTGAAGTGATATCAGGTGTTCCCCAGGGGAGTGTCCTGGGACCTCTGCTGTTCCTGATTTATATAAATGACCTGGGTGACAATCTGAGCAGTTCTCTTAGGTTGTTCGCAGATGATGCTGTAATTTACCGTCTAGTAAGGTCATCCGAAGACCAGTATCAGTTGCAAAGTGATTTAGAAAAGATTGCTGTATAGTGTGGCAGGTGGCAGTTGATGCTAAATAACAAAAAGTGTGAGGTGATCCACATGAGTCCCAAAAGAATTCCGTTGGAATTCGATTACTCGATAAATAATAAAATTCTCAAGGCTGTCAATTCAACTAAGTACCTGGGTGTTAAAATTACGAACAACTTCAGTTGGAAAGACCACATAGATAATATTGTGGGGAAGGCGAGCCAAAGGTTGCGTTTCATTGGTAGGACACTTAGAAGATGCAACAAGTCCACTAAAGAGACGGCTTACACTACACTCGTTACCGAGCGAGGTGGTGCAGTGGTTAGTCACTGGACTCGCATTCGGAAGGACGACGGTTCAATCCCGCGTCCGGCCATCCTGATTTAGGTTTTCCGTGATTTCCCTAAATCACTCCAGGCAAATGCCAGGATGGTTCCTCTGAAAGGGCATGGCCGACTTCCTTCCCCATCCTTCCCTATCCCGATGAGACCGATGACCACGCTGTCTGGTCTCCATCCCCAAACCAACCAACTAACTACACTCGTTCGTCCTCTGTTAGAATATTGCTGCGCGGAGTGGGATCCTTACCAGGTGGGATTGACAGAGGACATCGAAAGGGTGCAAAAAAGGGCAGCTCGTTTTGTATTATCACGTAATAGGGGAGAGAGTGTGGCAGATATGATACGCGAGTTGGGATGGAAGTCATTAAAGCAGACGTTTTTCGTCGCGACGAGATCTTTTTACGAAATTTCAGTCACCAACTTTCTCTTCCGAATGCAAAAATATTTTGTTGAGCCCAACCTACATAGGTAAGAACGATCATCAAAATAAAATTAAGAGGAATCAGAGCTCGAACAGGAAGGTTTAGGTGTTCGTTTTTCCTGCGCGCTGTTCGGGAGTGGAATGGTAGGGAGATAGTATGATTGTGGTTCAGTGAACCCTCTGCCAAGCACTTAAATGTGAATTGCAGAGTAAGCATGTAGATGTAGATCAAAATCCTGAGGCGTTTGCAAACGTTCTCAGTTGGGAAGAGCTCCGGCAACCCGGTCAAGGTGGGTATCGGCAAGCATGATTACAAGCAGTAGGAACTCTTGCTGTATGCAGGCAGGCATTATCTTGCTGAAATATAAGCTCAGTATGGTTTGCCACAATGGTTATAGAATATCAACATATTAGTGTGCCTTAACATGATGTGTGTGTCCCGGGACAATCAGGAAATATGGGGAAATATACTGGAATTTTTCATTGTTTTAATTTTCAGTTAAATTTTTGTAATTTTGTCTGGCAAGAACTGATACTCTAGCAAAGAACTTCACTTTAGCTTGCTACTGCGGAATAATACTGCAGCAATAAAACATGAAAGTTAGAATAACACACAAAAAAAGCACCTCAGTTGCAAAGGAAATGCACCATGTACACCGACAAAATGCAGTACCCACACAAGTTTTACTGACAGCAAAATGTGTAAAATACTTTAGGATGAAGACTATGCAATACTTCATATCAAACTAGTTTGATGAGTATGACGTGACAATTGTCACATTTCTTATAGTTTGCAGGAGAATATTGTGGATGGGGTTTTCAGAAGAGTTACTTTCAAAGTGCATTTTCTTTCACACAAGTTGAATTAAATTACGTGTGAGAATGTGCGATGAATTTCTTAAATTGTGAAGAATTTGACTCTCATTCAATACTTAACAGTGATTTGGAAAAATACTGGGTCCAGAAGACCAGCCATTTATGCCATTATTTAAAATTTTTACTGGCAACTTTGTGTTTGATGTATCTTCAAGGGTAACACATACTAGGAAAGACAAATATTATATGTGACAGATTAGCTTTTATTGTAATTGTACTGTATGAATATAAATTTAAATGATTAACTTATCCTATTTGTGTGTTCACGCTACTTAACCTGTGCTGTTGCTATTGATGGACAGTATCGTATGTCCTAGGCTCTTAAATATCTGCTGTCATTCTCCCCCCTCCCCACTATGGTGTATTAGAATCCTGAATAAAACCAACCTACTTTCAGAAAAATAATTGTTACTTACTGAATACCATTCATACAGAGTCCACCTGAGTTGCCATTTCCTATACAGTGAAACCTCTTTATAATGTTCCTCCATATAATGTTTTCCCCTGTTACATCTGTTTTTTTCGGTCCCGATTAAAAGCTCATATAACCAATGTTAAATTTCCCTCTTTACTGTGTTTCCTCTGTTACAATTTCCTCCATGTAACGCTCATACTTTTGGAACCCTGGTCAATTATTTACCTCTTTATATCGTTTAAGTGACTGGATGTAGACGCATCATTTTCCGTTCTGTGGATTCACAGTTTGCACCGGCTCGGAAGGCCCATGCTCAGAGTGTTTCTTATGTCAGCAGAAGAACCTGGTCACGTGACATGTCACACACATTCTGCTTGCGATCTTTTTGGCACCATTTACTTTCACCCATCCACCTACCGGGCCCCATGTTTTAATTACAAAAAACTAATCATTTGATACATTGATCATTTGAAATGAATATCATATTACAGTGTTGTGAAAATTTAAAATGTCATCTATGGCACCATTTGTCAAAGCTGGTAAGTGGTATCCCGATCTTCAGTAATGCCCTATAATTATTATTTGGAAGCCTTCCTCTTTATAGTGTTTTCCTCTATACAGTGTTCAGAATTTGTGGTCCCTTGAAAAACATTATATAGAGGTTTCACTGTAGTCTGTTTTCTTGATTACTGTCACAGTCAGTGTATGAGAGTTGGATCTGATTAATGTCACTGTTAATGGCAGCTTTCTCATAAAATCCCCTATTACAGCTAGCTTTTATCCACAGGAAAATAACACTTTTACACCGCTTACAACATCCTTCCACCTTTTTGAGAAATATTTTTGATGTATCTCCGTCTTAAAAATGGCCTTCTACTGCACCAATGCACGCCACTAGTCTTTCTCCTCTTCCTACATTTCTCCTCTTCCACACCCCACCCCACTCTCAACCCTTGCAACTCTTGACTGCCTCTACCTGGCTTCACCCTTACCCCCCCCCCCCCCCCCCACACACACACACACACACACACACACACACACACACACACACACACACACTCTCTCTCTCTCTCTCTCTCTCTCTCTCTCTCTCTCTCTGAAATACTCTGACTATGGCTGTACGACTTCGCTTCCTTGAAAGATTAACTCAGCTTTTAGGTGGTTATTTCTGTTGCAGAGCTTGACCCTCGATCAACGTCTGCCAGTAATACCAGCGTATGCCAGTCTGGGAAGAGTGTGCCTGCATGACAAGATGCCGACACGTCAGCAGAACATAAGAATGATAGAACTCGGGAAGTATCGCATCAGGCCACTTTATTACTCTCCGTATCCTGAGGTAATCTTCTTATTTTTATCCTTCCTTGTGTGTGTGTGTGTGTGTGTGTGTGTGTGTGTGTGTGTGTGTGTGTGTGTAAAAAGTACATTATTGAATGTTTTTCACTTGAAGTTAAAGGGCATCATTAAAAATACGCCCTGGTAATCTGTTAGGTTGGTGCATAATCTAGTAGGATTTTGTTCTGCATGTTGGTATTCCAGGTGCTATTGGTTCATTTCTCTATTGTCATTTTTATTTGTAATTCACTCTCGCTATTTGAGTTTACATATTGTCATTTGGAGTAGTCTTCTGTTTGAATTCAGTAGAGGGGTGACAGCAGCGGAGGAAGCCAGAAACATTTTCACCATGTGTGGGAGTAATGCCATTGGACAGAGCATAGCAAGAATATGATTTCTTGTTTTGACATGTTCAGGAAAACCTACAGGGTTTGAAGAAGATTGTTTAAATGCATTAATTCACAATGATCCACATCACTGTGCTTGAGAACTGGCAAATATGCTAAATTTTGATCATTCCATCATGCGACGTTTATTTGCAATAAAGAATGTTCAGAAATCAGATGTATGGGAACCACATGCTGTAAGTCAAAATCATAAAAATCTGTCAGTGTCCATGTATGCATCCCTGCTTCCCCCCCTCCCCCCCATCATCATCATAA
The DNA here is from genome assembly GCF_021461395.2 of Schistocerca americana. Lineage (NCBI taxonomy): Eukaryota > Metazoa > Arthropoda > Insecta > Orthoptera > Acrididae > Schistocerca > Schistocerca americana. The sequence continues at coordinate 49,099,219 of NC_060127.1, forward strand.
ATTGGCTCATGAACACCACTTGATTATTCGTACCCTTATTGTTACCAGTGATTAGAATGGTAACACAAGGAAAAGAAAGGAATGAGGACTAACAAAGCAGTAACTTGCCGTACAAACATCTGTGTGCATCGACAAAAGATAAGCTATGCATCTGGAGGAACAGTGACAATGTGGTATACTATTAATTGCTTCCCCAAGGCGTATCCATCATCGCTAATTTTTTGAAAGATTCCATGATGGCTTCAATTGCTTTTCAAGCATGGTTGTACAATTTTGTGCTTAGGCAATTTTCAGGTATCTAAAACGGAAGCAATGTACATTAGTGACACTTGTGATTTTGGTGTAGGAACAAGTCATATCTGTAATATACTAAACACATTATGACTTACTTTATGGGTGATTTTTTAGTAGTAATCCAATTACTCCATGTTATGCTCAAAAAATCTTTATACCGACTATCCAAAAATGACGTGCTCCCAGAATAAAATAACTAATATTTATAAGTTTTTTTAAAGAAATTACGTATGTAATTACACCAGTGATGAATGGTAATTAAATATAATGGAGAAGAAAAGCCTGTCGAGTTTAATTAACAAATTTCTGTAAAATAATTGTAGTTTTCCTGGTGTTAAGTATATTAAAACATGGCTCTTATATATAAGAGCTCGGCAGCAACTGCTCGAAAGTCATGTGCATTATGCGCCTGGTATATCTACAGATATGACTTTTTCCTACATCAAAATCACAAGTGTCACTAATGTGCCAATGTATAGTGCTTCTGTTTTAGATACTTGAAAATGGCCTAAGGCCGAAATTGTACAATTGTACATGAAATAGAGAGAATGGCAGCCGAAGGCGGCATGAAATCTTTCAAAAAATTCATTGCATTGAAAATTATTGAGTCATTGCTAATGTTTACTGGCAACAACCAAGATGCCTTTCAAACACAATCCAAGAATGACTACCAGGAAGACAGTGTGAAGTGATGCTACACTGTAACACCTGCCCTTGTTCTGCTAGACTTACAAACACTACATAGGAGTTGGGTTGGGAAGGCAATCTGCACCCATTTCATTCAACTGATCTTGCATGCTAAAATTTTCACCTTTTTCACTCTCTACGGAACAACCCACAAGGAATTTCTTTTCTGGATGAAAATGCTCTACAAATATGGCTCAGAGTTCGACTCAAAACCTTATGATTTCAACAGTCATGGAATCAAAAAGTTCCCCTAACATTGGTAGACTGTTGTGAATAGTGAAGTAGAATGTGTTATTGGTAAGTCTGTTGTGTTTATTAAACTTAAGTAAAATGCTGTGAACTTGTGGACCAACCCAATATATTCGGTTGCCTATCTAATGGCTTCCAGGAGCAACAAAAATTTTATTTTCAATCCTTTGCATAATTATTGAGCAACATTAAAAATGCTGTTATAATCTAGTCACTAAGAGGTATAATCTCATGTTAAGCATTTAACACATTACAACAAGTATTGCAGTTGGAAACAATGAGATTGTTTTGAGGCAGTGTGAATCAATTCATGAATACATATACTATATTCATCTGATATTTGAGAATTAGAGCACTGTGTTGACTTCCAAAACACGTTACACATAATTTCCAATCTTTACAAGGTTTTTGCTTGCTGATACCCCACAAAATTATGAAACAAAAAATGCTTATTACTTTTTGCCGTTCATGCAGTAAAACTGCCACATCAGGGGATGTTTTAATTTATTGCTTATTTACTACTAACTGTATTTGTAATACATTTTGCATATTGTATCCACATATACCACTGAATGAACCTGCAAAATTATACAGCTATAATTGTAAGGCACACCATCCAGGAGATATCACATCATAAACAGTGAGATGTGTGAAGAAGTTGCTTTTGGTTAATATGAAGTGCGCAATTTTTTCACACATCTCACTGTTAATGATGCAATGTCTCCTGAACAGTGAGTCATACAATTATAGCTGTATAATTTTGCACAATAATGTGAATTGACTACATTAAAAATATCAGTAGTCTTACCTTGGTTGTTTAAAAGTAATACCAGCATCATTTGTTCATCAGCTTAACCACAAACAAGAAATTGTTAGAGGCTTTGAGGTCCGATATCTTAAGTACTTTGAATCATTCCCCTTACTGCCCCCTCTTAGTCCTGCAGGTGAATATATTTGTGCATAACTTCTGGAAAGGATGTGGAATTTTTCAAGGGTATGTCCACACAAAATATTCTCAGAGTTCGAAAGGAGTCATGTTTGAGTTAAAATTTGAGCGTTTGAAGACACTGAATATCTTCATCTCCTGACTGCTTGTCTCTTCGTGTAGAAATTATCTTGCTTAGTATTGGTGGAGTGGTGTGTCAAGGAACAGTGTGTAGAGGTGGGAAGTGGACAGTGGAGCACATGAGCCCCTCCATCCACACAGGCCAGAACTACTGTATTTACCTGATTAGAATTTTCCCCAAATTCATCATTTGAAAGATACAGGTCACTTGCATTTGCAGATTAGAATACTGCTCTGGAGGTCATAGGGGTATCTCACATTCAGACATGAACATTGTCATGTGCAGACTTATTTTGAGGAATTCGGAAGAGTGACAGAGGAACACTATCAGCTCAGCTGAGAACTAGGTCAAGTGTAGGGAAGGGAGCGGTGAGTGGGCAGTGCATCATGTTGTGCTGCAACTGTGGGAATGTATGCTGTGTTCCTTGGCTTCTTATAAACGACTACAGTGTTTAAACTTCAGTTTGCCTGAATTCTTTGTGCTGGGAACTAAATTGACTTTAATCTGCTGCTTTTTTCACTTCATTGGTCAGGTGAAATTATCATCGGTGGTGGTGGTGGTGGTGGTGGTGGTGGTGGTGGTGGTGGTGGTTAAACATCACGGTGCCATAGACTGGTTTAGGCACAGTCAAGATAAAAGTTAATGTAAACAATTTTCTACTTCATTGGTTTATCAAAATGTTGACACTAGAAAAGGGCATAAATGGCCACCAGAGTACATTGGTGTTATTTATATTTAGTGTTGTTACTGGAAATGGTGTGTTACATAAGGGGGCTCAAATAGCACCAGATGTCGATCACTGTGAAGGACATGAAGGTGCTGCATACTCTCATAGAGACAGCATTGTCAGTATCTTATAAGAGTTTGAAAGGTTACCTTCCATTAGGAACATGGGTGCACTCAGTGACTGTCATATGATTTACAAATGATAGAACGCAGCAATCGGTTGTCCTTTTTTATGGGTTTTGTTTGGCAAATCTAGATTTCACTAGTGCCTAGCCATTATCAATGCATTATTTCATACTATTAGTGCATGTCAGTTCACGGTTGTTCAGACGTCTGTTACAGTTCTTCCAAGACTACTGTATAATGAATGTAGGCTTTGTGGAGAACACACAGATCGGCAATTGTAGAGTTTGAAAGAGACCTTATTGTGGGTCTCCACACACATCCCTTGTCAAGTTGTGGAATGACCAGATTTGGAGGGCATTTGGATGCAACATGTCTAATGTTGAACTGTGTAGGTAGGTATACTCATAGTTGAGAACCAGGTCGACGTCAAACTTCCAAAATGGAAAATCACTGTCTTGTGCACTAAGCACGTTTTAACCCATTCACAGCTGCACCTACCATCCAAAAACAGGTATGGATTCCCTGCAACATTGTGTCATCCTGCACCACAGGTGGAAGAATAGCAGTGGTCGAATTAGATGATGCAGTCCTGTGCGTAAGCTTCTGTTAACATCCCAACACGAACAGCTCTATTTGGTGTGGTGCTGTGGTTGGGAAGCACGAACTGCTGATGAATGGCATTAAATTGTGTTAACAATGAATTATAGTTCTGCACTATCCCAAATGATTGTCTGCGAGTACGGCAGCGATTTGAGGAGAGGTGACTGTACGGAGGAGCCGTCGGATACGACTTCGGTCCGAGACTGGTTGTGACTGGGGGAAATCTGGTGGCGAGTGTTACCTCTCATGTGAGAGTAGTGTAGTGCTATTTTTAGACAGGAAAATTATGGGTGTGCGTGGGACCGTAATCTCTGAACTCTACAAGTGATGATGTAGTACTCCTGTGGTCAGCAATATCCCCAGATCTCTGCCCATTAGAACATGTGTAGGACCAGCACAGATATCAGCTCCATCCCAGTGCCAGTATACAGGATATGAAGGACCAGTTACAACAGTTGTGGCCATTTCCTGAGTGAAGGATACAATGGCTTTGACATCTTTCCCAACCAAATAAGTGCATGCATCCATGCCAGAGGAATGTAATGTTGTACTGATAAGTGGGCTCCTACTGCCAAATTCTTTGTAAATTTTATTCTGTTTTGTAATAACTGCAATAACATCACATGCCCTCTCAATGTGCAAAATTTTGTTTCATGTCCTTCACCTGTTCTGCCCCCCCCATGAACCATGGACCTTGCTGTTGGTGGGGAGGCTTGCGTGCCTCAGCGATACAGATGGCCGTACCGTAGGTGCAACCACAACGGAGGGGTATCTGTTGAGAGGCCAGACAAACCTGTGGTTCCTGAAGAGGGGCAGCAGCCTTTTCAGTAGTTGCAGGGCCAACAGTCTGGATGATTGACTGATCTGGCCTTGTAACATTAACCAAAACGGCCTTGCTGTGCTGGTACTGCGAACGGCTGAAAGCAAGGGGAAACTACAGCCGTAATTTTTCCCGAGGACATGCAGCTTTACTGTATGATTAAATGATGATGGCGTCCTCTTGGGTAAAATATTCCGGAGGTAAAATAGTCCCCCATTCGGATCTCCGGGCGGGGACTACTCAAGAGGCCGTCGTTATCAGGAGAAAGAAAACTGGCATTCTACGGATCGGAGCATGGAATGTCAGATCCCTTAATCTGGCAGGTAGGTTAGAAAATTTAAAAAGGGAAATGGATAGGTTAAAGTTAGATATAGTGGGAATTAGTGAAGTTCGGTGGCAGGAGGAACAAGACTTTTGGTCAGGTGATTACAGGGTTATAAATACAAAATCAAATAGGGGTAACGCAGGAGTAGGTTTAATAATAAATAACAAAATAGGAGTGCGGGTTAGCTACTACAAACAGCATAGTGAACACATTATTGTGGCCAAGATAGACACAAGGCCCATGCCTACTACAGTAGTACAAGTTTATATGCCAACTAGCTCTGCAGATGATGAAGAAATTGATGAAATGTATGACGAGATAAAAGAAATTATTCAGGTAGTGAAGGGAGACGAAAATTTAAGTCATGGGTGACTGGAATTCGTCAGTAGGAAAAGAGAGAGAAGGAAATATAGTAGGTGAATATGGATTGGGGGGAAGAAATGAAAGAGGAAGCCGCCTTGTAGAATTTTGCACAGAGCATAACTTAATCATAGCTAACACTTGGTTCAAGAATCATGAAAGAAGGTTGTATACCTGGAAGAATCCTGGAGATACTAAAAGGTATCATATAGATTATATAATGGTAAGACAGAGATTTAGGAACCAGGTTTTAAATTGTAAGACATTTCCAGGGGCAGATGTGGATTCTGACCACAATCTAGTGGTTATGAACTGCAGATTGAAACTGAAGAAACTGCAAAAAGGCGGGAATTTAAGGAGATGGGACCTGGCTAAACTGAAAGAACCAGAGGTTGTAGAGTGTTTCAGGGAGAGCATAAGGGAACAATTGACAGGAATGGGGGAAAGAAATACAGTAGAAGAAGAATGGGTAGCTTTGAGGGATGAAGTAGTGAAGGCAGCAGAGGATCAAGTAGGTAAAAAGACAAGGGCTAATAGAAATCCTTGGGTAACAGAAGAAATATTGAATTTAATTGATGAAAGGAGAAAATATAAAAATGCAGTAAATGAAGCAGGCAAAAAGGAATACAAACGTCTCAAAAATGAGATTGACAGGAAGTGCAAAATGGCTAAGCAGGGATGGCTAGAGTACAAATGTAAGGATGTAGAGGCTTGTCTCACTAGTGGTAAGATAGATACTGCCTACAGGAAAATTAAAGAGACCTTTGGAGATAAGAGAACCAGTTGTATGAATATCAAGAGCTCAGATGGCAACCCAGTTCTAAGCAAAGAAGGGAAGGCAGAAAGGTGGAAGGAATATATAGAGGGTTTATACAAGGGCGATGTACTTGAGGACAATATTATGGAAATGGAAGAGGATGTAGATGAAGATGAAATGGGAGATAAGATACTGCGTGAAGAGTTTGACAGAGCACTGAAAGACCTGAGTCGAAACAAGGCCCCGGGAGTAGACAACATTCCATTAGAACTACTGATGGCCTTGGGAGAGCCAGTCATGACAGAACTCTACCATCTGGTGCGCAAGATGTATGAGACAGTCGAAATACCCACAGACTTCAAGAAGAATATAATAATTCCAATCCCAAAGAAAGCAGGTGTTGACAGATGTGAAAATTACCGAACTATCAGTTTAATAAGTCACAGCTGCAAAATACTAACGCGAATTCTTTACAGACGAATGGAAAAACTGGTAGAAGTGGACCTCGGGGAGGATCAGTTTGGATTCCGTAGAAATGTTGGAACACGTGAGGCAATACTAACCTTACGAGTTATCTTAGAAGAAAGATTAAGAAAAGGCAAACCTACGTTTCTAGTATTTGTAGACTTAGAGAAAGCTTTTGACAACGTTAACTGGAATACTCTTTCAAATTCTGAAGGTGGCAGGGGTAAAATACAGGGACCGAAAGGCTATTTACAATTTGTACAGAAACCAGATGGCGGTTACAAGAGTCGAGGGCATGAAAGGGAAGCAGTGGTTGGGAAAGGAGTGAGACAGGGTTGTAGCCTCTCCCCGATGTTATTCAATCTGTATATTGAGCAAGCAGTAAAGGAAACAAAAGAAAAATTCGGAGTAGGTATTAAAATTCATGGAGAAGAAGTAAAAACTTTGAGGTTTGCGGAGACAGCAAAGGACTTGGAAGAGCAGTTGAACGGAATGGACAGTGTCTTGAAAGGAGGATATAAGATGAACATCATCAAAAGCAAAACGAGGATAATGGAATGTAGTCAAATTAAATCGGGTGATGCTGAGGGGATTAGATTAGGAAATGAGACACTTAAAGTAGTAAAGGAGTTTTGCTATTTAGGGAGTAAAATAACTGATGATGGTCGAAGTGGAGAGGATATAAAATGTAGACTGGCAATGGCAAGGAAATCGTTTCTGAAGAAGAGAAATTTGTTAACATCGAGTATAGATTTAAGTATCAGGAAGTCGTTTCTGAAAGTATTTGTGTGGCGTGTAGCCATGTATGGAAGTGAAACATGGGCGATAACCAGTTTGGACTAGAAGAGAATAGAAGCTTTCGAAATGTGGTGCTACAGAAGAATGCTGAAGATAAGGTGGGTAGATCACGTAACTAATGAGGAGGTATTGAATAGGATTGGGGAGAAGAGAAGTTTGTGGCACAACTTGACTAGAAGAAGGGATCGGTTGGTAGGACATGTTTTGAGGCATCAAGGGATCACAAATTTAGCATTGGAGGGCAGCGTGGAGGGTAAAAATCGTAGAGGGAGACCAAGAGATCAATACACTAAGCAGATTCAGAAGGATGTAGGTTGCAGTAGGTACTGGTAGATGAAGAAGCTTGCACAGGATAGAGTAGCATGGAGAGCTGCATCAAACCAGTCTCAGGACTGAAGACCACAACAACAACACCACCTGTTCTGGGTGCTTCACTTTTGTTCTCAGACAGCAAATAACCAGTGAGACTTGCCAAGGCATTATGCCTTTACTTCGTAAACATTTCATGGTGCAGTACGAGGATTTTGACAAGTAATTTTCTGTATGTTTAATCCTGTAATTTCTTGTATCAACAAAGATGTGGATGCCTTATACATACAGGGTATCCCAGGAGGAGTGGTCAGTATTTGGGGAAATGACAGCAATTATCATTTGAAGCAAAAAGTCTAGTAAACATGGTCTCTAAAGTGCATACCTCAGTAACTATGAGCACTTATATTTGTTACAATGAAGCACCTCTTCTATGAACAATGTGGAGTGGAACTTACATTTCAGGCCATGTCTTCATATGGAGCAAGAAGATAGGCCTGCACTACTAAGATAATACAAGATTTCATCTTGACATTACTTTGTACAACTTGGATACAGGTTCATTATTAGTAAATTGAACTGTATGTTAACTTCTAGTGTATAGGAAGAGCTTAGGAAAGATATTAAAATGTGTTTAGATATTTGTGTTTCCAAGATAGAAGGAAGGGTAGAATTAGACGTAAATTTTTAACCTGCTTATTGCAGATTATTTCAGCCGCTGTGTAGCTATCCTCAGTGCAATTGTATCAATATATACTAAGATATACTAAGACATATACTAAGATACATCGTAGTATATATATAGTTAAGGCTCACCGGCCACTTGACCATCTTCTTCTTCTGTGCAAATGCACAAACAGTGCCCGAATTCTTACAGGAATCGACAACTCGCCACGAGTAATGAGTATAATGGGTGGGGGCACTACGAATGTAGTGCGGGACAATACGTTGAGAATGTGGGTTTCGCGGGAGGCGTGCCAGAGATGGATCCCTGCAGTTGCGCTATCCTCTGTATCCTCGGTGGCTCAGATGGATAGTGTGTCTGCCATGTAAGCAGGAGATCCCGGATTCGAGTCCCGGTCAGGGCACACATTTTCATCTGTCCCCGTTGACGTATGTCAATGCCTGTAAGCAGTTAAGGGTGTTCATTTCATTGTAATTGTATCAATGTCATAGCAACTCATCATAAATAAAACTGCACATGGCACCACATTTCCGTTACAGATATTACAGTTAAAGCTGTTTAACTGTAACTGAAATCTGCTACAATGTGTTTTTATTTATGATGGGTTGTCAGAGTTTTAGGTAATTGCATCGAAGACAACTACACAGTAGCTGAAATTGATCTGCAACAAAAAGATTAAAAATTTATGAGCAATGCGGCCTGTATTCCTATCTTGGGTCTCATTAATATGGTTATGGAACGCACGGTTTCTGATGGGAACAAACATGAAAAACATTGTCGACAGCTTTTGATACAATTAACACATTGAAAGGCTTGATACCAAGGTATACCATTCCACAAGAAAAGAGGCTTCAGTGTCTCCATTGATCCAGCAATTAAGGGGATTAAACATGCTCTGTGTACTGTTATTTATTGAAAATTCCAAAAATAAAAGGGGTGTTATTTCATACATGAGTCACATACATATTTGTGGTTTAACAAGGGTTTTGCATTTCACCAGCGCCTGTGATTACATCGTATGTCTGATTAGTTCTCTCTGTTCTAGTCTATCCCATCATAACTCTTCAGGAATGTTCCCATCACTCGTTGACATCTGAATCTCCATCACTCGTTAACATCTAAATCCTCTGAATATTAAGTAGTAGGTGGCTGCCCAACTTTCTTTCTACCATTTTGTATCCAAGTCAGCATACATTTTGCAAGCTCTTGTTTTTCCATCTTTTTGATATGCCTTTACCATTTTAGTTGATTCTGTTGAATAAAACTAATAATTGAATTTTGAACATTCATTCTGTTTCTGATTGTTGGGTTTATTTTTTTCCTTTCTTGATAATATTGCTGAATGTTGCCAGAAATCAATGTTGCAATGTAATAATTTTGAAATTAGCTACCATCTGATTGCACAAATTTCTGAATCACATGTAATTGTGCACCCTACTATTGCTTTAAATATTCAGTAAGAGTACTGCACAAATAAGAAGCCGCCAGTTGATAAACCAATGACAGTGATGCAGTTTGGTTAAATCCATCTGATTGTGATGAACATCTTGGTGATCAGATATGTACAGGGTGATATGTATATTTTCTTCACTGCATACAAACTCTAGGGATTGATCGATGACAGGATACGGAACAAAAAAGGTCTAATGGACTTAGGTTCAGAAGTGCACGGTTTCCGTAATGACCATTTATTCTATCATACATTGTTAGTCTACACCGCTGTACAATGCAGCCTCAGTTATGGTATTTGTTGAAAATGGTTTCCATGTGCCTCAACACATGCATGTGTGCATTGTAGCATGTTCTGCCTCTCACATTCACATCAGCCAAGCTGCATTGGAGCAGTGTCAAAGGCAGCATGAATAATCCAGTGTCCCACAAGTGGAATGGACTCTGCATACGCGACACTTTTGAGATGACACCATAACCAGAAATCGCATGGGTTGAGATCTGGAGAATAAGCAGGCCACGGAACTGGACCTCATCTTCTGATCTGTCAACCAGGAAAGACACGACTGAAATGCATCCAGACATTACAGCCCTGCACACCCTGTAAGTGATAAGGGTAGCAACAATTGTCAAGTAGGATGTTCCACGTGATCATCTGGCTTATCCTGTGCTGGCGAGCCAACTACCTGGTACTGACACGGTGGTTGCTTTCCATAGCGTTAATCGCATTTTCCTCCAAGTCTGGCATCCGAACATTTTGGGTACATCCTTCATAATTTCCTGCTTCCGGAAACAATCCTGCCTCAGACAAACGGTGAAACAGTTGCAAAAATCGAATGCCGTGGTTGTCGTCAACAGGGATAGGTCTCCCGGTACAATCTTCCATCTGTTGCCATTTACCTTCTCATAAGTAAACACTGTATCAGCAAGTTGTCAATTTCAATACAGATCCATTGTGTACAGTGCTGTATCACATCCGCTACAAGATGAGTCAGCAACAGAAGTGAATAACACACATTATTACTAATTACTGTGGCAGGCAGGCATGCTAGGGCATGACGTGAGAAAGAGTACCACCCTGTAGGAGGAAAACAGGCATACTGTAACTGTTGCTGCATGGTACAGCGTGTATTAGACCGCAGGCTCTGTAACAAAGTATGGCTGAATAAATGGTCTCTAGGTGGAAATCGTGCATTTCCAGACAAAACTTCATTAGACCTTTCTTGTTCCGTATTCTCTCATCAATCAATACCTAGAGTTTGTATGCAGTGGAAAAAAATCACCCTGTAGAGGCAGTGTATAACAAACAAAGCTGTTGTGAAGTGTCTGTCATTAGTTTGTTTGCTGGTGCCTTCTAATTTAATGACCAATACAGCAGTGGTGCAATACTCTTATTGATTTGCAGAATGGTTGCATTCTTCCTGTGTGACTCACAGTTGCAAGCTTTAAATATTCTTGCTCTTTAGAATTCATTCTCATTTCTCACATTTGCACATGAAAATTCTTCCCCAAGTGGTCATTCCACCAATAGTAACCCACACCACTTCCATAGGAGAGACATCATCATTGGCAGTTAGTCAGCTCCTGGTAATGAAGAAAGCTCGATTTTGTTTGAGACAGAGTGAATACCATGAAAACTTTATGCATTCTGCAGAGAGATTCATTTTCTCCTAGTGTATATTCTTGCCATAGTGTGTAAACTAGATTGTCGTGTAAAACACAACTGAATTCAGATGTAGTACTGTTACGACAAGTTTATGAAATTGTACATTCTACAGAAACAATTGCGTGTTGTGAATCTGCAGTTTGCCCATTATATTTGTTGATCAAACAGTCCACTGGTATACTGCCAGTTCATACCAACAAACGGGCACAGTATTTCAGTGATAAGATATATCACTACCGCCAGGTGTGCTGAAGAAGTGCATTTGCAGACAGCTGCCACCAACCTGCACAGAGGAATGGGGTACTAAAAACACTAGCATATGGTGCATGCACAGTCTGATGTGGGGTGTCTGTCCCAGGAATTGGAACACCTCCTAATTACGTTCCAAGAAAAGAATGGCAGATCAAATGCGCTCTTCACCCTACCAGTACAGTACAACCTGTGGAGATGGAGATGGAAGAATGTAAGGAAAAGTGGGATGTGTACTGAAAAAGCACTGAGTAAGAACTGTGTTTTCGCCGTCCAATAAAAGGTGGGCATTATTGGAACCATAAAAGATGACCTCTGTTTGCTGAAGGACAGTGTGTATCAGATTCTGTGGCAATGCTGCAAGACTTGTCTTGGACAGGCAGTGTGCACCATCAAAGATCGATGCCAGGAACACGAGTGACACACTCAGCTAATGTATCCTAACAATTTGGCAGTTACAGAGCAGTGTTTGCAAGAGAATCGTGCGCTGGAATGCGGATACACCAGGATTTTGGCACAGAATTCGAAATACCGGTGCAGTGTCATTAGAGAAGCTATCGAAATTAACACCAGGGACAAAGGCTATAATCTCAGCAAGGCTTAGGAACCAGCTCTGGGCCTAATTAAAGACACTCAGCAATACAACAAACCAGTGGCAGGGGTGATGTAGCAACTATGATACAATCACAGATGCCAACGTGCGTATAAGTAGGCCGCATGCACGCAGCAGCATTAGCGCACCTGACAAGTCTTCTCATCCAAATACTGTGTCCGTTGGACACTAAAAGGGTAGCACACCTGTGGACCATTTGATCAATTGTTGGCTGTCCTATCTTTTTGTTAGTGAATGGAAAATAGTTTTATGTCCACCTCAGATTTATATGCTGTGACATTTCAAACATCAGCAGCACTTCAGTAGAACGTTATCTTCTGTCTTCTCTCTTGCAGTGCATTTGTAGGTGTGATAGTTAGGGAATTTATTAATGCACCACACTTGTAACAGTACTTATAAACTAAATGTACACAGATATTAATACAGATTTATAAATTTTCAGATGTTTGAAAAAGTGCCATGTATGTACATATGTGAATTTTGCCTGAAACCGTCAAAGTCAAGGAGACGTCTTGCGCACCATTTGGTAAGTGCTACTTGGATATGCTTCCATTTTGCTTTATAAAAAAAGAGAAAAATAAAACAATATTCAACAAACTTTGCCTTTTACTAGCATATATGCATAATGATCAGCACACTAGTTGTAGGTAACGGAGATTAAATACAGAGAGCGAAGGAAATTGACAACCTTGCACAGGGACTTGTACAAGCATCGGTTTTAAAAGTCAAATAGAATGAAAGGAAAACACTGGTTAAGAAGAGAATAAAACAGCCATGTAGCTTCTCATGAATTTCACATTGAGCAATCCGTGAAAGAACGAAGGAGAAATTTGGAAACAGAAAAGGAATTAAAGTTCAGGGAGAAGAGAGAGAAACTTAGGTTTGGCAACATTGTACCTCTCTAATGGCAAATGACTTGGAAGAGCAGTTGTGTGGAATGGACAGTGTCTTCAAAGGAGGTTATAAAGTGAACATCAACAAAAGTAAAAGAAGGGCAATAGAATGTCGTTGAAGTAAATCCGAAGTTGCTAAGGGAATTAGATTAGGAAATGACACACACAAAGTGAGTGAGTCTTTGCACAGCAGAATAGCTGACAGTGGCCAAAGTAGACACAATATAAAATGCAGACTGGCAGTGGCAAGAAAAGTGTCTCTAATATTGAACATAAATTTAGGTATTGGGCTTTTTTTATTCCTCTCTCTGAAAGTGTCTGCCTGAAGCGAAGCCTTGTCTAGAAATGAAGTGTGGACTATAAACATCTTATGCAAGAAGAGAAGGGAAGCTTTTCAAATGCGGCACTAAAGAATTACTTGATGATTAGATGGCTAGATCAAATAACTAACGAGGTGGCTCGGAATCAAATTGGGGAAAAAACTAAATTTTCCCTAACCCAACTAACAGAAGGGATTGGTGGATATGACAGATTCTGTGGTATGAAGGAATAGTTTGGTAATGGAGGGAAGTGTGGAGGAGAGGCATGGTGAAAATTGGAGACCAAGGAATGAATACAGTAAGGAAGTTAGACTAGATGCAAATAGCAGAGATGAAGAGGCTTGCACAGGCTAGAGAGGTGTGGAGAGCTGCCTTGGGGCAGTCTCTGGACTGAATGCTGCTGCTGCTACTACTACTACTACTACTGTACACCCTTGTAAAACAGGGTAATGAATTACATTTAAGTACAATGTAAGCCTTACAACTACAGCACTGTACCAGATGGGAAAACTCCTGCAATGAGGCAATTTTTCTTCTTGTTTATCAATATGACTGCAAACATTTGCAATATCATATCAAAGTATAGTTATTGGTGACACTGCTTCATTTGTAATAATCTCATACCAATAAATTGCACGCAGGAGTATCTGAGCAGTCTTTATAAATGTTTGTATTTCATGCTCTCACTTACCATGTAGTGAAATGGTCAGAAAAGATTTCAGAATGTTTTAGACAAAGTATATTAAACATTTGAAAGGTATCAGTTGACTGAACACTAATGCGCGGTTTTCCACAAGCGTATTAAGAATGTTCTTGATTCACCTAAATATTTAGAGGTTATGGTTCTAAACAACTTGAATCTCAACAATCATATGGGAAATGTTGTAGGGCATGCGAATCAGATTTTTATTGGCAGAACACCTTGTAGAATGGACAGTCCACGAAAGTGCATAAACTACATTTGTCTAACCTCTTCCAGAGCATTTTTGTGCAGTAGGGGATTCTTATCTTATAGGATGACACGAATCAAAGTAAATCAGACAATGAAAACTTCAGGTATGAATATCAACAATATAGGAAAAGACAGATTGCTGCTTGCCATAAAGAAGACACGTCAAGCTGCTGACAGGCCCTAGATGCTGGATTTGGCAGTCATGTGCGCATGTACATTTGTTTTACAGATGAAGGCCGTGGCTGAAAGCTATGAGAGTCTTTTAATTGTGCCCGTCTGCAATTTGATGTGTCTTCTTTACGGTAGGAAACTAAGTAAAATTTTAGAGAAAGGCAGCTTGTATTGTGAAATAGTGGAAAGTGAGATAGACCTGATAAGTAGGTGAGAATGACAGTCATTAAAATGAGGACATTTTGTTGTGGCAAAACCTATCTAGAAAATTTCAGTTGGAAACTTTATCCTTGAAATGCTGCCTCCCACTTATATACAGAAGAAAATTTTGGTAAAGTAAGAGAAATCAGAGCTCGCACAGAGGATTTCGATGTTCAGTTTCCCCTTTCACTGTCCTAGGTGGGAATAGTAGTGGTATAGTTTCCAAGTAGTGCCTTGCACCATCTGCCAAGCACTTAAGTATGAATTTGAGTAGTTAGATATAGTGAAGCAGTTTGGTTCATGTCGAATAGATGCTAATACTTTTTCATTCTCATTAGGCTAAATGTGGCTTAAGACATCCACCGGGGAAAGAGATATACCGAGAGGAAAGCATCTCATTCTTCGAAGTTGATGGGCACGTGTGGAAGAAGTATGCCCACAACCTTTGCCTTCTGGGAAAATTGTTCCTGCCGCATCGCACGGCGGGACATTGTGGGCCGGACTGGTTCATCTACTATGTGCTGACCCATTCGGACTCCCACGGCTGCCACATAATGGGATACTTCAACCGAGTTAAGGAGCCATATGCGTACGTCCACAGGTGTACTTCTGCTGTGACACTTCCTCCCTACAAAGATATGGGCTGTGGCAAGCTTCTAGCAGATTTCAGTAAGTAAAATTGTTATTCCTTTGTGATCCTTATTATAAAGGCATTTTCATACGGGACATGAAAGCTAACATGGAGGTGGTTTGTGAAACTGTTCGGATTGCCCAGAAACTGTCACATGGAACATGGTAGTCAGTGTTGTCTTTGACTCCAGGTTTTTTCCAACAGCAGTTTTTGGCAACATATGGAACACCAACTGCACAATTTTTCTTCCAAAATAAACTTGAGTGAAAAAGCTGCATCAGCTGCATTATCAATTATCAAAGATAAAGAACATTGTGAAGATGTCAGTTGATTTGTAGGTTTTCAACATGTTGGAAAATACCTTTAAAAATGTTCAGTTTCCTCTTAGCCAAAAAACACTGGCAACATGTTTGAACAAGCAAATTTAGTTAAAAATACGAGGGGCTTTCAATAAGTAATGCAACACTTTTTTCTGTGAAAGCAGGTCGGGTTTATTCAGAATTCCATTACACTGTATTATTCCCAACTCTTGACTACAAAACCCTATTTTTCAACATTATCTCCGTTCAATGTGACACCTTACGCCACCTTACTGGCAGGGCCTGTATGTGTGCACAGTACCACACTACTGGTCAATGTCAGAGCCAGTCTCGCTGCATCAATAACCTCGCAATCATCCGTGTACTGCTTCCTAGGGAGTGCATCCTTCATTGGGCCAAACAGATGGAAATTAGAAAGTGCGAAATCCAGACTATAGGGTGGATGAAGAGGAAGTGTCCAGTGATGTTCAGGGAGTTACTTTTGGGTGCACATAGTTAAGAGGCCTTCTGTTGTCGTGGAGAAGTAGTTCATTTGCGTATTTTGCATCAAACAACATGTCGAAATTATTTCTTTAAGTTTGATAGGGTAGTTCTAAGTCCAAGAAAGCAGTAGTTAAACCTTTGGATCGGTGAGCTATCTCCCTTTCTGATGGAAACTAAGCTCTTGAGGATATGGACTTCCAGTTGGAGGAACCACCTAACATTCTCCCTGACCTGCCTGGTAAATCACCGCCTCCAAGGGAGAAAGAAAAGAACAACAATTGCTAACCAGTGGCTTTGCAGTGAAATTTGAATGGATATCTCTCACATTTGGAAGAATTGCAGCTACTGGTCTGGGAGAAACCTTTATGCATCTGCTCACAAGAAACTCATCTTAATCACCGACACACCTGCATTACGGATCCACCATGCATACAGGAAGGACGATACTACTGGAGACAGAGCTAAACGTAGAGTGGCTGTTTTTGTTAACAAATGCCACTCCTCTCCTGTCGCTCTTACCACTACCATCCAAGCAGTTGCTGTGAAAGTTCTCGCACCCTTTAATATCACAGTGTTTTCTTTGTACATGCCCCCTAATGATGCTTTGGATGCAGATGCACTGGTGGAACTCTTCCAGGCACACCCATGCCCATTCCTCCTTGTGAGGGACTTCAGTGCACACAATGTGACGTGGGGCTCAGCTACCGCTTGCTCCAGGGATCTGTTTTTGTTCCCCAGCTAATGCAGACTCAGTTCAGTGGAAAGTGGCTCCAGATTTACATTCTAGTGACCACTTTCCAGTGTGGATCCTTCTGCCAACTAGGACGGTGGCCAACAAGGAGACCATGCAGATGGATGATACAGAGGACAGTACAGTCAACAGGCTATTTTTGAACAAAAAGATTGTGCACAGGAGGTGGTGGCCCATATACCTCAGACAATGGCCTGTACCTTGGTGGAATGATGACTGTTGATTTGCAGTCAGGTGAACAGCTCTGTGGAACTTCACTGTCCAAATATGGACAAACTTTATGCCTTCAGAGCTGTGAGAGCACACAGCAAAGCAAGTGATAAAAGAATGGAAGAGGGCTTCCTGGAGGGAATTCATAACTTCCATTAGTCGGTCAACTTCCACTGCGCATGTTTGGGAATCAATGAGACAGGCTTCAGGCAAGGGTAGTTCATATCCCCTTACGGCCTTGCCCAGTAATGGGGTCTTGGTACACAAACCAGACGACATGGCTCAGGTTTTAGCTGAACACTTCTGTACTGTTGCTACGTCATCCAGACAAGCTCCTACTTTACAGGCATTCTGTAGAACTGCAGAGATGAGGAAGCTCAGTTTCTTCTCGTATAATGAGGAAGTCTACAACCTTCTGTTCTCCATGTGGGAACTGGAGTTGGCTTTTCAGCCACACTGCTCCATTACCTGATGAGATCCATTACGCCATGCTTCGTCATCTGTGTCCGGAAGTGAAAGAAAAGCTTCTCTCTTGTTTCAATCAGATCTGGTTTGATTGACGGTACCCCATGACTTGGAAGGAGGCAATATTAATTCCATTCTGGAAACGAGGCAAGGACTGTATCACTCCTAACACTTACTGGAGTGTCGCCCCTACCAGTTGTATGGGTAAGACTCTTGAATGTATGGTCAACCACCACCTTGTCTGGCTGTTCGAATTCAGAGGGTCACCTGAGCCACTCCCAGTGTGGTTTCGGGTGATACTGTTCCACCCTTGACAATTTCATCCTAGAGGCACCAATACAAGAACCTTTCTTACGCCAAAGCCATTTGGTTTGTGTGATTTTGACCTCGAAAAGCTTGTGACACAATTTGGAGGTACATCATCAGTCGCCAACTTCATGAATGGGGACTACATGGACGCCTGCCGCTTGTGATCCAGTCCTTTCTTGAGGACCAGCATTTTTGTTATCGCATTGGCAATACCATGTCTGACTGCTATGTTCAGGAAAAGGGGTTCCCCAGGGCAGTGTCCTCAGTGTCACATTGTTTGCCATTGCTATCAATGGCATTTCCTCTGCAGTCAAAAGTCCTATTAAATGCTCTTTGTTAGTGGATGACTTTGCAATCTTTCACTCTTCCTCTAATCTTACATTGACAACAGGGTAGCTACAGCAGATCTGCCCCAATAGCTAAACGGTCAGCGTGACTGACTGCCGTCCCAGGGGGCCCAGGTTCGATTCCCGGATTGTTTGGGGATTTTCTCTGCTCAGGGACAGTGTGTTGTGTTGTCTTCATCATTTCATCCCCATCCGGGGCGCAGGTCGCCCAATGTGGCGTCGAATGTGATAAGACCTGCACCAAGGTGGCCGGACCTGCCCCGTAAGGGTCCTCCTGGCCAATGACGCCAAATGCTCATTTCATTTGCATTAGGAGGCTGAAAACATGGGCTAGGACAACTGGTTTTCAGTTCTCACCCAAGAAGACTACATGTGTCAATTTTAACTGTGCCCATCATGGTTTTAACCAACCAGTGCTCACAATGGGGGACACTATTTTAAGTTTTCAAGACAATGGGGATGTTTTGGGTTCAATATTTGACCTGAAATTAACTTGGCTCCCACACCTGAAAGACCTATGAACAAGGGGCTTCCAGTCATTGAATATTTTGAAGTATCTTACAGGAAAACATGAGGAGCTGGCAGGTCCCGCCTCCTGCAGTTTTATAGGGCATTTGTTCGATCACGTTTAGATTACGGCAGTGTGATCTACGGATAAGCCCGTCCTTCCTACCTCAGGATGTTAGATGATGTCCAGCAAGAGAGCATTCGGATATAGACCCAATTCAGTGTGCGTGTGCACAGGCTGGTGAACCACCACTCTGGATTCGGCAACGGATCCTTTTGGCTTGATAGGCGCTGAAAATATCAGTGTCGTCTCAGTCATTGACATTTAGTTCAGTGGTCCAACCCACCTTTCAATGGCTGTTCAAGAATTGGCCCCTTGCGACCCAGCCATTTGGTATAATGCTACAGACTGTCTCTAGGATCTGGATCTCTCGGGCATCAAAATACATAGCCAGGGATGTAACGCATTGCCACCTTGGCATTTTCAGATGCCCAAAGTGATTTTAAGCTTCACATAGTACAAGAAAATGTGTACTCCAGTTTTTGTTTTCACAACTTTGTTTTCATCTATTTTAAGTACATACCACAGTTTTATTGTTATTTATTCAGATGGATCCCAGCAGGAGAATTCTCTCTATTGTTCTGCTGTTTTCCCTGATAGGCTTTTTAAAGTGCACCTTCCAGAACAATTTCAAATTATGATGCAGAGTTATATGGCATTCTGATGGCACTGGAGAGGGCTCACAGACATCACCGTACAAGATTTCTTGTCTGTTCCGACACTCCTAGTGCACTGCAAGCACTTCACCAAATGTATCCAGTAGACCCACTGATTTAACTAGCCATGACTCCTTACAGCGGCTCCAACAGCGTGGGGAGGTGGTTATCTGGCCACATTGGGATACAGGGCAACAGCATGGCCGACAGTCGCCAAGGAAGCATGTTGGGATAGTGCTGTCCATCAACATCTCATCCTGTTCCACGCCATCATCTCATTTTCTAAGATGCATCATGCATCATTGGGAGACTGAATGGTTGGAGGTGAGACAAACTGCAGTTGTTCAAAACAACCACAAAGGCTTGGCAGACTTCATGTGAGCCTCGCCACTGGAAGGAGGTTTTCCTTACCAGACTGCGCATCGGGCATAGCCCTTTAACACATGGCTTCCTCTTCCCGTGGGAGAATCCATCTCTCCGTGAAGTTTGTGGCTCAGTGCTTTTAGTTCCACATGTTGTGGCTGTGTGTGTCCTATATACTGATATCAGAGTAGCCCTCAGTCTCGCTGGAGATCTGCCCGCCTTCCTCGCAGATACCAATACCAGTTCTACACAGGTGGTGATATTTAGTGAATTGTCAGGCCTCATACCTAAATTGCTGGGGGAAGGGCAGCAGACTTTAATACATTATAAACTGCATGTGGGTACAGCCTTTGTCCTCACCCATGAGATCTGCAAGCTGACTTTTTGTCTGGGTGATGATAACCATGATGTAGAGTGCCACCAAGTCGTCGTCGTCGTCATCATCATCAAGTCTCGCAATTTACTAACCACTGCACAGTGTGGATTTAGTGTGCCGCCCCATCCACTTTGTACTCACTACGCTCAACCTTTGACAGTCCACCATTTCTTGAAGGAATGCCCTTTTTTAACCTCTTACATTCTTGTCGTGTGGACCATCCTTTTTGAAAGTATTTTTATGGAGTGTGGCAATGTATGGAAGTGAAACATGGACGATAAATAGTTAAGACCAGAAGAGAATAGAAGCTACTGAAATGTGGTGTTACAGAAGAATGCTGAAGATTAGATGGGTAGATCACATAACCAATGAGGAGACTGAACAGAATTGGGCAGAAGAGGTATTTGTGTCACAAGTTGACTAGAAGAATGGATCAGTTGGTAGGATATGTTGTGGGGCATCAAGGGATTACCAATTTAGTATTGGAGGGAAGTGCGGAGGGTAAAAGTCATAGGAGATGGAGATGAGTACACTAAGCAGATTCAGAAGAATGTAAGTTGCAGTAGCTACTCAGCGATGAAATGGCTTGCACAGGACAGAGTAGCATGGACAGCTGCATTAAACCAGTCTCTGGACTGAGGAAGAAGAAGAAGACCTAGTTTGTGTTTGCCGTCGGAGCTATCGGCAGTTTTAGTGAACGACACATAGGCTGTTGACTGCGTTTGACTTTTATCCATTGTGGCAATGTGGTGAAGGCCATTTAATTTTTAGTTCAGGACCTCTGTTTTTCTGTGGCGTATTTTATAGACCTTTCTCCATGTCCCTGTTTTTAATTGTCTTCTCTTGTTGTTTGGCATTAATGTGTAGTCGTTTTAACTCCTATTTGTCTTTGTATTGTACAGTTCTGATACAGGTGTATATGACCCTAGTTGTTTTTGTGCCCTAAAACAAAACAAAAGCGGTGATGTGGACATATCACATTCATCATGTCGTTTCATATTTCTTAGCGCGTTATGGAAATCCAGTAGGACTTTGTGCATTTTTCACACATACAAATGCTTCATAACAGGAAATCCCGCATTGTGATGACAAAATGTCTATCACATCCACGTTAGCTTTCGTGTCCAATATGAGAACAGCTGAACCCAACTGCTTGTTTTATTCTTGTGTTCACTTGCATAAATATAATTTGGTATCTGCACAAAAATAGAATGAACTTTAGCTCATATGCCTTGAAAATAGGCTGACTGCTCTGTTGTTTCTATTGACAAAGCTCCTAAACCTCACTGTGTGTCTTTTATGGGGAATACTGCTGTGTGCAAATTTTTTTGTTATTTCCTTTAATTTTAGTTTTGAACACATCAGTCTTCAGGCTGGTTTGACACTGCACACACTCCCCTTCCTCCCCCCCCCCCCCCCCCCCCATTCTTTGGTAATCTTTTCATGTCTTTGCAAGTGTTACACCTAATATTTTCTGTAATGTTTTAAATATTTTAATCTTTGTCTACTCCCGTCATTTTCCCCCTTCTGCTACCCCTTTGTGTCAGATTCACTGCTGTATGCAGGTGGCCTATTAACCTGTCTCCCCCTTTTTGTATATTTTCCCCATACACATTATTTCTAGTACTTCTACTTTCACACTTTATTTGTCCACTCGATTTTTAGCATTACATCACATTTTAGATGCCGCCTTAAAAACAGAAGGGAAGGAGAAAATGAAATGAAATTTCATGAGTTAAGAGAGTATGCAATGTTATTTCAGTGATCACAAGTATCAAATTTACAAAGAATCCACTTAACTGTATGATCTTCTAACCCATCTACCTGAATGCACTGATTCTGTTGGAAGGCTGTCATAAAGCCTTTACCCTGTCTTCAGGCAATCTGGCATACAACTGTTGTAACTAGACCTTGATATTTTGGAAATGGTCTGGGATGGAATTGACATCTGGACTGGTCCCACGGTTGTTCTATCAGGGACAAATTGAGGGTTGGGAGTACATCAGAAGTACGACTTTGTGAATACAAGGTGTTTCTCTCAAGTGTTGTACCACGGCACGAATAGTGAGAACAAGCAGTGTAAATAACATTCAAGTGTCAGAGACTGTGCAGGTTGTTGTTGTGAATATGGCAGAACTCGGAATTTTTTTTGCAAGATCTTGAACATATTTGTAAGACACTTGTAAGAATCTAAAATGTAATACTTCTCTGATTATTGTTTGACAGAAGAGAATTGTCAGCAACTTGAAGAATTTGCTCTCCTTGAGTCGGGTACCAACGTTATCTATTACTGTAGTGTTTCAAGTTTTGAGTGCGACTTAGGTAAATAAGTGGAAATTAGTATTATTCTGCTTTTCTTCTTAGGTGACCATTACCTTGGATGCAGCATTCTTACTTTCCTCTATAGCACAATTTATGCTGGAAGGAAATCTGTATAATTATTCCTAGTTTCCTTCAATAATTGACACTTTGTGTATATACTCCATATATTCTTAGAAAACATTTAGTGTCCACCAGTTAACAAGACTTCAGTCATAATATTCAACAAGGAAACTCTATGAACAATTTTCATTCACATGGCATGAAGTATTCGGAATGCAAAATGATTTCCATTGTTTAATATCAATGCACCCCTTGTCATGTCTCATATTCATTCTGGGGATGACACTCTTCTCCAATGTAGGCAGATGATTTACGGGGTTTCTGTATCGTGCCCTCACAGCTATTTCTTCTCACAAAGTCACTGCGATCATCATCCCCTTTCAAAGGCATGCATCATCCCATAGTCTGAAACTCCAATGCAAATAAAACAATAAATCTGCACAATAGTTGTGGGCTCCTCTGTAATAGTTTGTCATTCTGTCATTCATTCATGTATCAGTATGAAATATCAATCTTTAGGGGTGATACATAAGCCACACTACTCTATTTTGGACATATTTGAGAGTAACAAAAAAAAGTGACGCCCTATAAATTACAGAACAGGTTTTTGTTTGAATTTTCATAGCTAAATGTAGAGTGGGAAACAGACATATTGGTATGAGATTGAACAGTAAGAGTTTTGCAAAACAACGTGTAATTGCTTGAAATAAATCAGGGTAATTAAGAAAATGTTAATTAATGATTTGAGAGAAGTTACGTTGGTGTGATATAAGTCAAAAAGCCTTCCTTCAAAGCAAGTACTAAACTTAGCACATTTTGAGAAAACAAGATACTAGAAAGGAAAATGAAGTGTCAGATTCCATCTTTTAGAGGCCTAACTGTTTCATGCATGGAGAATTGGATTGGTGTGATATTTAACTGTCAAAATTACTACCTTCAAACCAACTACTGTATTCAGGACCTTTAAAGAGCAGCTTTTTGAACAAAACTCTAAAATAAATAGTTCATAAAAAAGTCAAATGTTGTATGAAATGATTTGTCTTAAAGTAAGAAATAAAATATATGGAACATTTGACATGCTCTTGAATGATGCTCAGTCATTTACTGCAAATGATGTGCCAACTGAGAATGTGCTCTCTTTACTGGCATCTGAAGGATTCTCTATTGAAAATATGTCTGAATTTTTTTTTACAACTTTGACATAATGATAGAAATGTCAAGGCCACAGTACAGCAGACTACATGGTCTACATAATCCACCAGACAAATTTCCTCTTGTTGTCCTTTAAATTGTAAGTTTCCATGTAAACATTGAACTTTACATTGTATCGGTACATCGTTTGCTGTACATGATTTCAAACATCATCTAAAGGTGTAAAATGTTTGTGTCGTCCATTCCATTTCCTACTTTTGGAAAATCGCAACACCAAGGAGTAGTTGTGCAACATAAACAAAAGTTGGTAGACGTGTTTTTACACCTGGAAGGTAATGTCTTAAAATTTCGCACCAGTCACGCAAGAATGGCCTTGATAGCACCACTACAAGAAAGCGAATCAGGTTTGCTTTACGTACTTGCTGTAATGGTCGTGAGCATTAGTTACCTCTGAGAGGTGATGTGATGAGTTGATGTTAGTCAAGCACAGCATTGTCATTGTCAGCATCTCACAGAGTTTGAGCAAGGTCATATACTAGAGCTGTGAGAAGCTGGATGTTCCTTCTGTGATGTTGCAGAGAGACTTGGCAGGAATATAGCCACTGTACGTGATTGCTGCCAGCAGTGGTCACGAGGATGTGAAGGGTGCACCACCTAAATCTGGATAGATTTCAATTTAAATTTCCCACCACATCGTAGTTCTGCCGGATATCACGATTGGCATTCTTGAAAGCCTTAGGCATCTAGTAAACAGAACCTCAAAATGGCAGAGATGTAATGGATAAGTGCGTAGTACAACCAAAGAGCTGCGATTATCGAAAGTCTTCATGCTGGGTGTTCACCCACTGAAATAGTTAGATTCTTTAGGTATCACAGATAAAACTGTTTACGATATTGTGGCAAAGTATAATGCTTCGTAGAAGTGTTGAGGAGGTTCTGCTAACCTGGCAAGGAAGCCTCATTCGAGGAAACTCTCAATACGAACTGCGGCAGTTGTCAAAAAGGCTCAAGCACTGATTTTGGAAGACCTGGGTCAGTTGCTGAGGAAATAGGCATTAATGTCGAACATCGAGTGAACAATGCGTCGGATGGCGGAGGAGGACCTTGTACGAGCCATTTAGTCCAAAGCTGGCTATCGGATAATGTTGACACGTTCTGGCCAAAGTAGTTTTGGCCCCCGAATAGCCCAGATTTGAACCCCCTTGACTACTATGTTTGGAGTGCAGTCAAGAGCTACCAACAAGATGAGACACCAAATCTCGCATCTCTGCACATTCCTATTGAAGCAGCATCCGTGAATATGGACAGCGCTGTTTTAAAGAGTGTGTGTGATCAGTTCAGAACAAGATTGGAGGCGCTCATTGTGGCTGAAGGGGGTTACATTGAGTAATATTAATCTTGAAAGATACCACTACTTATGTGTAAAAATATTTTAATTTGTATAGTGTCTTAGTGGATTTGCTTTTAAAGTTTCATTTGTCCGGATTTAAGCACCGCATCATGTGCCGTCACGAGACTGGGTTCCAGATGGCCACATGGCACTACCAAAAGGGAAGTGCATCATGTACAGTTTATAGCTGTGGTGCATCGTACTGCATCTGCAGCAACAATTTGAGCAGCAGTTGGCACCACAGTGACCCAATAAATTCTTACGAATTGGTTACTTCGACAGCTCTGAGCTAGATGCCTGTAGAGTGCATTGCACTGACCCCAATCCCCCGCCGTTTGTGACTTCAGCAGTGTCAATTGAAAGCTCATTGGAGGGCAGGGTGAAGGGAAGTCTGTTGTTTCGTGATGAAAGTCTCGTAGGCAGTGATGGCCATGTGCTGGTTAGGAGCATGAGGACTTGCAACCAACACTGGATCAACACTTGGAAGTATGGTCTTGGGGTATGATTTTGTTTGATAACAGCAGCACTTTTGTGGTTATCCAATGCACGCCGAGAGCAAATTTGTACGTCAATCTGGTGATGTGACCTGTTGTGCTGCCATTCCGTGTGGTGTTTTACAACAGGATAATGCCCACCCACATACATGTTGCCTTAGCCTGCTTGATCCCCAGATTTGTCTCCAATTGAACACAAATGGGACATCAGACAACAATTGCATCATCCACAAACAACATTAATTATATCTGACCAAGTGCAACAGGCGTGGAACTCTCTCCCCCAAAAACTCACATCTGACACCAGTACAGCACAATGCATTCCTGTTTCTATGTTTGCAGTCAACATTTTGGCAGTTACAGAGTTATTAATGTACCAGCGTTTCACATATACAATGGCTTGTCTTGCACATATGTGGAATGTGCGGTAGGCTATGACGTCACGGTCGATGAAGCTTTCCAGTCCGGATACATTGGGTACGCCTGTACCACCTCGTACAATTGCAACGGTTAGCCAGCCGTTGCCATGAGAAAATGTATCATTCAGATCAATACTGAAATTCAGTCTACATCCACAGAAGACAGCAGGTCCATCTAGTAGAGAGTGTGAAGCGACAGATTTTATGGTATTTTTCTTCTTGTCAGCGGCAGATGTTGTCATTTCGACGTCTTCAATTGTTTTATATGTTGTCTGTCTTGGACGGCGACGATATCGTTGCAATGTTGCAATGTTAAAACTTAAATATGTTACCTAGACAAATGTGTTCCTGAAATGTCATCATTCTGCATAAATTACTTTTCGATGTTGCAATTTTTTTCCCCATCGGTGTATTTACCGCATGGGTACCCAGTTTTTTAGGAATGGTGTTGAGACAGTGCACAACAGAATTGTATTATTAGTAGTGTTAATGTCATGACTTGCTGTTAGGTGCTGGTATGGCAGTGTAGGTTTGAAAAACAAGACTCAGTGTGCATTACAGTTGCAGATAGTCAACACTGCTGTCCTTCGCAGGTATTGACACAGTAAAGGGATATGGAGAGACCTTCTTTCTGCACAAGTGTTGAAGAACACAATTTGGAAATTCAAATTAACTGGTGATTTGGGAATTCTCCTAGGAGAAGCCAATGGCCAATTATGCCCCAAATTGTTGAAGTTACTACTGCCATGGCTGAGAATGCTGGACGCGATGTGTGATCTTCAAGCAGTGCACAAGCTGTTAGACAGCTGAACATTCCATGCTCAAGTTGAAATACTTTGGGTAGCAGAAGAGCAACCTCTAGTGTGGTTCCATAGTGTCATGGATGTAGATGATCATCACATAAACACTGTATGCAGATAAAAATGTTATCCTCTCATGTGGAAATTAAGATGTTACTTTTTATGGTTTATTCTTAATTTTTTGTCTGCATGTCCTTACAAATGAGGGGCTGCTAGCAGTTAAAAAAAGCAACTGCCAGTTTTTAAAAACGCCAAAGCCAGCATTCAGGCTTTAAGGTGCTTGACCTATGCAGTTTTTCACTTAAAAAACAAATCTGTATATTTGCGAGACGTGTACCACGGTACTTGGCGCTGTCACATCATCACAGCTCCGAAGTTCAAGGCTCCCGACACAACAAACTAATCAGGAGCTTTCATATCTCCTTCTGGAATGAAACTTGTGAAGGCTGAAGAGGTATTAAACTTGCAGAATATTTCAAGTCGTGCAGTCAAAGAGAAGTACTCAAGACTGTTGGGCAGAGCTGCATCAGTGGCTTCACCTGCAACCAGATGTGACTATGAAACACGCAATAACAACAATAGTGATGGAGGTTAAGATTGTTTTGAGATGATGTATGCCGTGTACCACATATTTCGTCCTTTATCTTTAATAAATAATTTTTTACTTAAGGCAAGTTGTAGGATACTAATTCAGTATGACAACATCTGCATGGAAAATAATATTATGCATTATATTAGTGGTGTTTCTATGGAATTCTGCAAAAACCCCAATAGTCCAATCCATTTTCCTTCTCTACACCTAGGGAATATAATTTGGTGTCACTCAATTAGTTCTGATAATATTCCTGATGCCTAAAGAATATTTAGACAAAAGTAAAATAATTTAGCTATGTACGGGATGAGGATGTGCATGCCCCCCCCCCCCCCCCCTCCCCTCCCCTCAACATTGTGATTTTTTGACTAGTGGGGTTTTTGCCAGCAAGCCCTCAAATGTTTCCATAAATTTCATTGGCCTACAAGCACTCGTTAATCATCAGGGCCTATCAGGTAGTGAAACCTTACTTATAAACACCCTGTAGACTAAGAACAGCAAAAGGCTTATAACCCATCCATGGGAACTCGGATATAGATTTGGTTTCCCCTGATGACAGTTATTACAAGCAGTGACCTCCATGTTTAATTCATCAGTCACCACAGAGGACAGGCTTTACTTTGATCCAAGTTATAATTGTCTTAAACAGGAATGTTTCTCACAATTTGGTGTGTGTGTGTGTGTGTGTGTGTGTGTGTGTGTGTGTGTGTGTGTGTGTGTGTGTGTGTGTGTGTGTGAAACCTCGGTAATTTCCTTTGCTACTTTCCTGTTCTGTTTGGTTCAGCTAGTAGTAACCTGTTCATGCAAAGATATACGTATAGAGTATTCTGAGAGAAGACTCTTGTATTTAAAAGTATACGTTACTCCCACCAAACTGAATTTATTCAGTTGTCTTGTTTTTCTTTTCCTCTGCAGCCTACAAGCTGTTCCCACTGGATGCCCACCTGAGGCTGATGGTGGATGAGTGCCCCATGCTGCTGGCCGGTAGCATCTTCCAGAGCCACTGGTCCGAGACGCTGTTGGACCACCTCGTGGATATCGAGCCACCGCGTGCCGGCGGGACGCGTCCAGTCGTCGCTTTCAAGTGAGTTATTCAGTTTTCTCCTGTTTGGAAATGTGTTCTTAGCACCAAATGTCATTTTGTCATACTGATTTACTCTCCGTCTGTACGCTTTGTGCCATTGTATTGTAGGTGGTAGGGATACATTCTGCGCTGTTGGCATTTTCGCTTCTTCCTATTCCGTTCGTGGACAGTACGCAGAAAAAAAAATCAATACTTTTCTTTACACGCACAGATTTATCTGACTTTAGTGTTTTGGTCATCATGTGAGATGTACACTCTGATCAGAAGTATCCAGACACCTGTTAGTGAACATTAAAATGGGGTGTGTATACTCTTCATCATTAACAGATTGAAATCTGCTAGGGACATTTTCAATGAGATGTAGAGGATTGGCAACCCATTCCTCCTCCATGACCTGAAAACAGAGGAGGAAAAGATATGGGACGCTGGGGTCGGGAGTGAAGTCGATGTTTTCTGATTCGTCCCACAGGTATTTCATTGGGGTCTGTTCGGGACTCTGGGTGGCCGACCCACTTCAGAAGTGTTATTGTGCACAAACCATTGTATCGTAGTGACTGCTTTGTTACAGGGTACATTGTCATGCTGAAATAATCATTAACTTTGAACTGTTTCTCTTCTGTATGCAGTACACTATTCTGCAGAATGTGTTAATATCCTTTTCTGAAGCACAGTCAGTGGACTGCACCACAACTGTGAGAAACATCCCCGTACTGTAATCCACCTCCTCCTCACTTCACCGTTACTACTTCACACGGTGGCAGTTGACTTTCTCCAGGCGTTCATGAAACCAAAACACTTGTCAGATTGCCACAGGGTATAGCATGATTTATCACTCCAAATTGCTCATTTCCAGTCATCCACTGTTCAGTGGTGTTGCTTTTCACACCACCTCAAGCAAAGCTTAGCATTAACAAAGAAATTTGTGGTTTATGAGGAGCTGCTCCACCGCTGACCCCATTCTTTCTAACACTCTACAATGTTTTGTTGTAGCTGTACTTTTGGGTAGCATTTCAGAAATAGTGATTCTTCCTGCTGATTTCATGTGCTGATTATTTATTTACTTGATCTTGGAGGTTGCTGTCAGTCAGTACTTGATCTAGCTGATCTTGGTGTAGCTATGGTTCTTCATTTGCACTTCTGCTGCAGTTGCATCACCAACAGTTAACTTGGGCAATTGAAAAGGGTTGAAATGTTCCTGTTTGACTTATCACTGTTGTGACACTCAATTACTAATAAACTTTCGATCGACACATTCTACTGTGACTGCTTCTCTACTGATGACACAATACTCCTGCCTCCTTGTATACTGGTGCACTTGCCTCTCGTCACTTCTAGTGGTCAAATCTGTGTTATGAAGTGGTGTCTGGATACATTGGGTCAGAATAGTGTATGCTTTTGCATCTGTACTGTGGGAGCATCCACTGTATGGTCTGTTGTGTGGGTTATTACTTTCATTTTCTCCCCTCTCCTCTTCCAGTTGTGAAAAATGTGTGGGAAGAATGTTTGTAGGTAAGCCCGGGTGTTAGCTCCAATTTCTTCGGCTGTTGTGGCCATTCTGAAAGATATGTTGCTTATTTTCATTGGCTTATGTCGTACGTTGTTATATTTTGGGGTAACTCTTCCTGTTCTAAAAGGATATTTTTGGCTCGGAAACGGGCAGTTCAGTGGTGTACACTATGTGATCAAAAGTATCCACACACACCCAAAAACATATGTTTTTCATTGTAAGTGCATTGTGCTGCCACCTACTGCCAAGTAAGCCACTCTACAGAACTCACGGACTTCGAATGTGCTCAGGTGATTGGGTGTCACTTGTCATACGTCTGTACGCGAGATTTACACACTCCTAAACATACCTAGATCCATTGTTTCCGAAGTGAAAGTGAAGTGGAAACGGGAAGGGACACGTACAGCACAAAAGGGTATAGACGGACCTCATCTGTTGATTGACAGAGACCACCGACAATTGAAAAGGGTCATAATGTGTACTAGGCAGACATGTATCCAGACCATCACACAGGAATTCCAAACTGCATCACGATCCGCTGCCAGTGCTATGACAGTTAGGCTGAAGGTGAGAAAACTTGGATTTCATGGTCGAGCAGCTGCTCATAAGCCACACATCATGCCAGTAAATGCCAAACGACTCCTCACTTGTTGAAAGGACACTTGAACAGTGGAAAAACGTTGTATGGAGTGACGAACCATGGTACACAATGTGGCTGCCAGATGGTAGGATGTGGGTATGGCGAATTCCTGGTGAACGTCATCTGCCAGTGTGTGTAGTGCCAGCAGCAGTAAAATTCTGAGGCTGTGATGTTACGGTGTGGTAGTGTTTTTCATGGAGGGGGCTTGCACCCCTTGTTGTTTCGCGTGGCACTATCATAGCACAGGCCTACATTGATGTTGTAAGCATCTTCTCGCTTCCCACTGTTGAAGAGCAATTCGGGGATGGCAATTGCATCTTTCAACACGATCGAGCACCTGTCCATAATGCACAGCCTGTGACGGAGTGATTACACAACGATCACATCCCTGTAATGGATTGGCCTGCACAGTGTCCTGACCTGAATCCCATAGAACACCTTTGGGATGTTTTAGAATGCTGACTTCGTGCCAGGCCTCACTGACCGACATAGATCTCTCTTAGTGCAGCACTCCATGAAGAATGGGATGCCATTCCCCAAGAAACCTTCCAGCACCTCATTGAACATGTGGCTGTGAGAGTCATAAAGGCTAGGGGTGTGGCAACACCATGTTGAATTCCAGCATTACTGATGGAGAGTGCCACAAACTTGTAAATCGTTTTCAGCCAGGTGTCCGAATACTTCTGATCACATAGTGTAAGTTCACAAACCTTTTGTCGACCCCTGTTCACGAGACTGGGTGTTTTGACATTGGCCTCTCAAAAAACAACCCCACACACACACACACACACACACACACACACACACACACACACACACACACACACCCACACCCACCTTACTGTCATTGGAAACTTTTTCAGTTGATAGAATTGACCATAGTTTGCAAATCCTTCCTGGGAAGGGTTCGACACTGCTGAGGTTTACCCAAGTAATTATTGAATGAAGGTTCGGGAGCCACATCAGTCACAAGTGAATTCCATTTACGTAGTTTTCTTTTTTTTTCCAGTTAGTCTGTCTGGCATTTGCCATTCTTACAGTTAGTTGTCCTGCCAACATACTGATTGTAACTGATCCATTTGTGATGAAGCAGGCAGAATGTGTTTGTTTTTCACTTAACATGTTTCCTTCGCAGCAGAAGCCACTGAGCACATCAGAAAATTACCATAATTTAAAAAATTGAATAAAGTCAGATGCTTTGTTAAACGATTTGTCTGAAAGGAAAAATATATTAGAATCATTTGACATGCCTTTGATGGTGCTTGAAATCGCATGCAGCAAATGAGGTGTTGATTGAGAATGCAAATTCCCTTTCCTGGTATTTGTAGGATTATTTATTGAAAATTTTTTAGACAAAAAAGTTTTTCATATTTTTCTTAGACCTTTGTGCACAGATGATAGAATGTGCCAATTGCACAATAGCTGACTGCACTGTCTACATAATCCATCAGATAGATCTTTAAAATTATAATATTCAAAGTTAAACATCAAACTTTTCACTCTGTTGTATCTCATTTGTTGCACATCATTTCGAACAGCATTCAAAGGCACTTCAAATGTTACACTAATCTGTTTTATTTCTTGTGTTCAGAATGCGTGCTCACTTGCTTTTTAAGTGTCTGCTGTTCTCGTAATGTCTTGAATTTAGTACTTGATTTGAAGGAAGTCATTATGGCAGATAAATATCACACCAGTGCAACGTTTTATGTGCACAATAGCTAGACCCTGGAGACATGAATGTTTTGACTACTCATATTTCCTAGTTTTTCTGTCCTTGAAATGTCCTAGAGTTAGTACTTGGTTCAAAGCAATCCTTTTTCGCACCAGTGCAACTTTTTATGCTTAAAATTGCTAGGGCCTGAGGAGGTGAATTTTTTGACACTTCATTTACATAGCTAGCAGCAGCTGTTAGTGAAACATTTAATTTTACTTCAGATCACTAGTTAGATATTTCTTAATTGCCCAGTTCTCACTCTTTGTTTGCCAATGAAAATTCAGATGAAAATCCATTGTGTAATTTGTAGGGAGTAATGTTTTAAATAAATCTTAAGATTTGACCAAAAAAATATAAAACATGTTACCTACGCTATATTGTCTGCTGGATCAAGCTGGAGATGGTGGAATGACAGAAGACAATAGAGAGGCTTATGTTTCCAACAGACTGGGAGAGGTTGGGAAATTGTATGTTGTGGTGGTGGTGGTGGTGGTGGTGGTGGTGGTGGTCTTACATCTACATACATAGTCCACAAGACAATACTAGTCACTTTCTCCTGTTCCCCTCACAAATAGAGAGAGGGAAAAATGTCTATGCCTCTGGATGAGCCCTAATCTCTCTAATCTTATTTTCTGGTCCTTATGCAAAATGTAAATTAGTGGATGTAGAAACTTTCTGCAGTCAGCCTCAAAGAATGGTTCTCTAAACTTTCTCAGTAGTGCTGCTCGAAAAGAACATAGTCTTCCCTCCAGCGATTCCAATCAGACTTCCCAAAGCAACTCCATAGTATTTGCATGTTATTCGAACCTGCTGGTAATGAATCTAGCAGCCTGCCTCTGAATTGCTTCAATATCTTCCTTTAATACACTTGGATGGTACTCAACAATGGGTAGCACTATGTGCTAGAGGCAGTCTTCTTTACAGATGAACCACACTTTCCCAAGTCTCCCAATAAACTGAACTCGAACATTCGGCTTCACGACTACAGTCCTTATATCCTCATTTCATTTCATATTGCTTTGCATTGTTATGCCTGGATATTTAATCGACATGACTGTGTCAAGCTGCACACTACTAATGCTGTATT
Source organism: Schistocerca americana (assembly GCF_021461395.2). Taxonomy (NCBI): domain Eukaryota; kingdom Metazoa; phylum Arthropoda; class Insecta; order Orthoptera; family Acrididae; genus Schistocerca; species Schistocerca americana. The sequence goes on from NC_060127.1 coordinate 49,132,741, forward strand.
TGACAATTATAGGTTTGTTTTTCCTAATCATGCAGATGATGATGATGATGATGATGATGATGATGATGATGATGATGATGATGACTCCAACTGTAGCATTCTGAAAAACTGTTTAATTTTGCTGTAATGTGGAGAAATACCTAATGTTGAAACTGGGGGTTTGCTAGCTACTACATAAAGTTATAAATTACTGTTTATAAAAAATCTAGTTTGGTACAAAATTGAGGTAAGCTCTTCAGAGAACTTTATTGGTTTTCTACTGAATCCTAATCAAATAAATACCCACTATCATCTGGTCATATAAAAGCTGTAAAAGTTCCTAATGCATGGAGTAAACAACCAAAATTGTTGCATAAGTTATTAGAATTTTAGGAAAATGTATGCTCCAGATTTACAGCGTATCAAATATTTATTCAGTAATGTTTTAAGAAATTTTAAGTCTGATTTGTGTAGTGTGCACCCAGTAGTAGTAGTGTCATTATTTAACTACCCATTAGTTTCTTAACATCCATGTTCCTTTCAACTTGGGTCTTTACTTCTGGAGAGAAATAATGAGACTGTCATAGACTCCACAGTCAGTCACGAATTTTACAGACTTTAAGCATGAAATTCCTACTAACCTTCTGTAATGATCCACTAGCTAAAGAGGAGTTTTTTAACACTGTAGGTTTCCATTTCACCAGTATATTGGGAAATGTTAGCAGTAGGTGTTGGTGTGAAAATGCAGAAAACCAGTCTGTGTTCATAGTCAACAGCTGTGGTGGTCTGAATAATGCAGTTTGCTGCAGTGTTTATGATATAGAAACAGTAGATTCCTGTACAGTTTTTAAGGTGTTCTGCTATATAGACAACCACTCTAAGTTTGTGGAAGATTAGGTAAATCTAAGTGGACATGTTTATGTGCAAACTGGCTATTACTCGCTTTCAGGATTCAAAGTTTGAAGTACTGCTGGTAGGAATACGTAAACAGAAAAATGTTTTCAAGATTTTGCAACTTGCATTCCTTTCACTGGGAAGAAAGGGGAATATTGGGACAAAGATGAAGGGGGAAGGCATCAGAGAAGGAAATCAAAGATAAACATTGGTACCCAGCTGTTTACATCTTGAATTAAGCACTATCCACCCTTTCTAGCTTCCTGTAATTAACTGTTTTTTCATTTGCAGTCAAACAATGGAAAATCTAGACTAGAATATCAACAATATTACGAAATATATACATATTGCTATTCACCATAAGGGTGACACGTTGAGTTGCAGACAGGCCTAGCGAAAAGATTGTTATATCCTTCTTCAGAAAGAAAATGTGCACACCTTACACAAACGACTGCTCTCTGGCTGCTCTTATTAGAATACCTTCCAGAGCTCGCAGGTGTGCGTGTGTGTGTGCGCGCGCGCGCGCGCGCGCGCGTGTGTGTGTGTGTGTGTGTGTGTGTGTGTGTGTGTGTGTGTGTGTGCGTGTGTGTGTGTGTGTGTGTGTGTGTGTGTGTGTGCGCGCGCGCGCGCTCCCTCTTTTTCTTTCTGGAGAAGGCTTTGGCCATACGCTCACTTGTCATTTTGTTGTGGCTGTCTGCGACTCATTTGAATTTTCTAATTTTGATGCTCAGATTTTTATATGTACGAGGTGTGATCAAAAAGTAATGGCATTTTTGTTTTCCGTAAAGTATCATTTATTCTTCATAGTCAAAAACTTTGTCCCCTTCAAAGTAATTCTCCTGAGAAATTGGGCCAGTGCTTTTGCCAATCCTGGAAGAATTTTTAACTTGCCTTTTGTTATTATGATGTTCAGCTCCTTTGGCGATTCTCCAGCATATATCTTAATGCAATTTCCATGAATGGTTTTGCCAAAATTGTCAGTTTCCTTTAGTTTGGTTCAGGCAAACAGCACGTAACTTCCAAATAGTATTCCTTATTGACTGTATAACCATAAGGCAGGAACTCATGATGTGCTTTCACATTGTAATCTAATTTTTTTTCAATCTTGGATCTTTTGGCAGTTTGCACTGGGACAATTAGATGTAGGTTTCAATGTCATACTTGTATAACCATGTTGTGTCACCTGTTATGGTCTTCTTTACAAGTTCTGGATCATTTTCAACTTCATTTGGCACTTCCTGAGCGATGTGTACTCAACATCATTTTTGGTCAAAATTTTTCAGAACAAACTTTGCTGCTACACATTTCATGTCCAAAACACGTGAAAAAATTGCATGGCATGAGCCAAAGAGTATGCTGACATCGGCAACCTTTTCTATGACGATTCGCTAATTTTCAAGAACTATTTTCTTTACTTCATCCATATTGTTGTCAGTAATTGATGTACTAGGGCAACCAGAGCAGTTGTAGTCTTAATTTTTTTTTACCTTCTTTGAAACATTTATACCATTCTTAAGCTCTTGTCTCAATCATACTAGATTCGACAAAAGCCACAGTCAACATTTTGAATGTGGTGGTGCACTTTATTCCATTTATCAAGCAAAATTTAATGCAAATTCTTTGATCCATCTCTTTCAAAAGTAAAAATTTGCTGAGCACTAGGAAACACACACAACCTTTAGACTGTCAACAATAAAGTATGTATTCAAAACAGCTGAAAATGCAAATCTATATCCAGAACATGTGAACCAACAAGATAAAAGAAAAGAATTGAAAATTGTCTGTATAAACCCTGTGAAAATATTAAATTCCTGTTACTTTGTCACACCTCTTAAATGGGAGGAAAACTGTTTTACATAATTTTTGTAATAATCACACTTTGAATTAAGTCTTTCATCTCCTTAAGAGTGCTGTCAGCTGTATCGTAATCAGCAGACACTGTTGTAGAAATCCTCAGTTTGTATGGTAAAAATGTACCATTAAAATTAAACAGGGCCTGTTTCTGTATTTGTAATTTTGGAAGATTTTTAATGCAGGGCAGCTGCGAAGTGCCTCCTTCTGTAGCTCGAAATTAGTTTTAAAAATAGTATTCTTGTAAACTTTAGTGGTAAGCTCTGGTAATTAATGTCTCTTGGTTCTGGAGATAAGTCAGTGAATTTTCAAGCGCATTCCTTGTCCTCAGAGCTGCACACAAGGGCCAGTTTCTCTTCTCGTGTGGAGCTTGTGGGCAGTCCGTTTGTGTGGCATCAAACATTTCACACTTAGGTGAGTGGGACAACCGGCAGCCATTCCTGTGCCAGTACTGTGGCGAGTCATTTGTACGCCTTGCGAATTTGTCGACATTGAAATGTATAAATCCGCTTGTCACAAAATTAGGCATTCGAGACGGTTATCGGCACGTGCCGAATCTCTCGCAGACCTCGTGTCAAAAATGTTGAAGCCTAATTTTAGTGACCTATTAAAAATAAGTCAGGTGAAGTTTGACACTTTGTTGCTGCTATTTAATGAAGATTGTGTAAAAGATGCGTGAGGAGACCACTGTGAGAAGTGTGTTTGGGATTCGAGTGTTTTCGAACACTGCCTGTGTTATGTTTATGGGTATCCCCCAGTGTTTTTGTACTTCAGTCATTTAGATTACCTTAGAAATTGGAGCAAAGATGGGTGGCAACAATGACTAATTAATAAAAGTATTCCCATTTTTAATGTGTATTGATGAACAGAAAGTAAAAGCAAATCGTAAATACTCAGGGAAATGTTGTTGTTAAAATACATGTAAATAATAAGAATAAGTAGTTAGTTTTCATCCTTCTCTTTTCCATTGGAAATTGGCTAATAGGAGCAATCTGCAGAATCTGTAAAGCTGTCAGTCAGTCACTGTAGATAATAGTTCTCTGCAGATAAACTGAAATTCTGCCTGTACTGATGTTGAGTAATTTATTAGTGATTTAATTACCAAAAACTGTAGAAGCACATTTGTATTTCTAATGCAAATTACTGTCAGCATAACACTTCAGACAACAATAGTATAAAATAAACGTTTGGCTCTTAATATGGCTCTTCAGAGGAGGGGGAAGGGGGGGGGGGGAGAGAGAGAGAGAGAGAGAGAGAGAGAGAGAGAGAGAGAGAGAGAGAGAGAGAGAGAGAGACTGTTTGCCTGTGAAATCTTCACCATGATTTCAGTCTCCTTTTTCGATTATCAGCCTCTCAATGCTTCTACTATTGAGTAGTTTCCTTTGCTAATGCCATTATGTTTTTAATCCAGTTGTAAATAAATAGTTCGATAGTAATCATAAAGGGTCTCCAGATAAATAGGCCATCAGATCACAAACGTACATTCTCTCAGAAATTTAAGAAGGAAACTATAATGAAATTTATTGTTGTTTAACCCAAACACAATATTTTGTGAACTGTGGCTCTAACTTAGCCTAATTTCTCAAATATTTATAACTCAGGTTACATCTGTATGTAGATTTTGTAAATCTCAACAAAGAAAATGTTTGTGCCTGCTTGTAGGTTGGGCCAAATACAGATAACAAACATCATGCTAGGTCTTTGATCTTGGGGTAGCTTTATTCAGGAAGAAATTTCTAAAACTGAACAAGGCTTCTTGCTTTCAACTTGGCCACAAGGTATCATCAGTTTACAGTTCTTATTTTAGTGCTGCCTGGAACATTTTCCACTTCACACAAAAAGGATTTGTGGAAAGTTTTGAGCTCCTTGGTATGAGCATCCACCTCATAGGACCTGCACCAAAAGTTCTAATTATTGCCTCCTGTCACTATTTCATGTTCAGTTCTGACCCTTAACATTTTCCACTGCAAAATTTTAATGTGACTTTAGCCAAACCATACAGCAGACAATATAAAATACTGGATGGCCAGACATGTCATTAAGGTTTTAAATTAATTTATAGGTTCTAGTTGCAAAATCTTTTATTCTCACTTTTATGGGAAATTGTGTGTTGAATGAATATGTTAATACCAGCTTAGTTTTGCACAGTCAGATTGTTATATGCTATGAAACAGCAGCCAATTTGCTAAAGAGTACATTATACAAAATTTTAATTCCTTTTCACAATAAAATAGAAAAAAGCAACAGAAATTATTAGCCAGTTCAGTTCGTCAGTTTTTATATGTGAAAGCTTCCGAAACAATTCTTGTATTTAAGCACAAAAATACATCACATTTTTCACTCTTCTCATATGATGCCATCTCAATACATATCTTAGATCTCGTTCGTTTCCTTCCGTATATGCCACCGAACATACTTGTCCTTTTGGCAGCCTATAACTGGCAGAGGCTGTGCGCATTCCTCTTCTTTTTTGATATGTCATCTTTACTTAGGCGTCCTTGCTTGGTTGGTCTTTCCCTGCCAATACTAGTCTACTTGCAGTTTGTGCTTGGAATTTATGCAGCGAAATGTGTCGTTCTTGAAGAAACTTGCAGTTGTTGAACTACTGCAACTGTAATTGTGCACCAGAAGATATATTAATACCACCTTGATTTTATGTGGGATTTATATAGTGATGATAGGATGTCCATCAGATCAATACTACTGATAACAGATGTTGCAAGTGGGGATAACAGGTGGTCTTAGTTCTCGCACATATTCTCATGATTTGTCTCGTCTGTTTGCCTTATTTTGGGGCTCAACACCAGTGAAGGATGACAGCAGAGTGACGTGTTTGTCATAGCATCTCAATACAATGAAATGTCCTGTGTGGTTTACTAGACTTGCTATAGCTCTTAGTCCTTTGGCCTTCATGTCTTTTTCGTTGGGCAGGTCACAATCTTTCAGCCTATATGCTCTTATTGTTCCAGTGAAATAGGTGCCTCTGTTCAACAAATACTGAACAAGAATATTGTAAAAGTTTTGAGCATATACCTTGAAACTGTAATTTCCTGGCAACATGATCTGTTAATTTTACAACCAATTCATGCATGAGCCCTTTCCCTTCTTCTCTCTTCCTTTTTAAATTTTTTCCTGCTGCGCCCTGATAAATGCCAAAGTCGTATAAGTAGCCAGAAGCTCATGGCTCTCCTCCACATATTGAGGCCCCATCTTATGGATTTGTTTTGCATAAATTGTTTCATGGTGCTTCTACCTTTAAAAGCAATCATTACTTCATTGATGCTGTGGTGTTCCTCTGGAACTTCTTTCAAACATTTTTTTGAGTTGACTCAGTCAAGGTCAAATTTTCCAGAGCTTATCTTTAGTTCGTTTTGTCAGTTGATGATAAATTATTCTTGAAGTAGAGGATGCTCAACAATTTTTCAAATATGTTTCATGCTGTAACATAACAAATCAATGGGTGGGCCATATGGGTCTCCAGTAGCAGCAAATGAAAGGCATTTGAGCAAGTCCCATTCTCAGGTACATGCCTAACATTTGTTTCAGTTCCAACTTCTGGTCATAGTTGTTCCAGCCTTTTATGTCCTGTACTGATTTGATCAGTCTAACGAGTTGTGAAGTGTATCATCTGTCATCAGAGTTCTGAAATATTCCAGAGGACTCATTAGTCCAGTAGAAGCCAATACAGGAATAGTAACAATGGCCAATGACTGTAGCAAAATCTCCCTTCTTCCACTGTAGTTGATCAGACTTTTCTCAAACATTGCAGTCCTCCTGTATTCAGCCAAACACCTTCAGCATCATTTTCAGCAGGAAAAGGAATATTAAGGGGATACTTGTCCACGTGCTGACAAGTATCGTGTCATAACTGCAATTGTTTCATAAGCGATCGTCACCCCCACCACCTTAGTAAAAATATTTTCATGTCGTTGACATCAGGCTTGCCCAGAATAGTGTGTCTTCAGTGGATAGCTACAAAAATGATAAACTGTGATTGTAACTTCAGTTTCATCACAAGTTCTATTGTTTCACGAAATAAAGTAGTTTGGGATTCATTCATAACTGTGTTACTCATTGCCCAATGTAACACATTTGTCACATGCATTTGCTACCCCTATTACAGCACAGTGCAGAATAGTTATTCCATTCCCAAACAATATTTAGTATTTGCGATATGGCAACATAAAATAATATATCAGAATAGTGCAACAAACAGTAGTAATACAAAGACAGTGAATGCAACGATGTTACCTGGCATGACATAGCTGTTCACAGCAGTGGTCAGATGACGAAACTACATTGGTGCACTGTGTCTGCACTGCTGATTCATATGAATGCCACCAGAGATCCCTAGGGAGGTGGTGTTATCAGATGTCACACAAGGCACTAAGCTGAAAGGAGACACACATTGTAGTCTCTGTAGCCCTTCAGACCCAGTATGACATCACGCAGGACACTAGAGAGTTAGATAATATTACTCATTCTGGACTTCGGAATAGTCTGTGTTTATTTGATGTTCTATTTCATAGTTGTAATTTATTTATTGATTTTGGATGTGACTGCTTGTAGCTCTATCATGACACTGCTTAAAAAAACCTTCAGTGAAACTAGAACCGTGACCCAAAGCAGTTCTCATTTCAGAAGCAAACAAATTATCTCAGTGCCACTGAAGCACTGTTGTAGTTCTTTCTTCCTTATTGTCCCAACGGCGGCTAGAAATGATCAACTAAATCGTAAAAGACTAGAATAGTTGTAATTTCTGCATAGAAAGACCTCCCTGGACTCGAAAGCTGACTTCCCTGGACTTTAAAAGTATAAATTGATATACTGATGTCCCACCTTTAAAGAAAATAACTCAGATTATTCATTCAAACTGAAAGGAAATATCAAGTAAATTTCTCAGCGTATTTATGTGTCATCCAGGAAGTAACTCAGTAGCCACAGTGTTACTAATCGTATTCTGTGTTATCAATTTTGTTATATTACGAGCAGGAAGAATTTTTGCCAGAGGATGTGAAGCCTGGTGTGGAAGTGAGCACCTCTTGTATCTGAAAGACACAGCAAATGAAGGCATGAATACAAAAAGTATATGGCAATGGATTTTATTTGCCTTTCAGAACTAAAGCATAGTTACTAATAATATTCAGATGCTGTGACTGCAGATGAAACAACTGTCACAATTATTTCTGTTTTTCTGTAAGTGCATTGAAAACTGAAAAGCTAATTCACCAAATGTGATCCACATGTCTGGAGAGTCGAGTGGTTACACTGCGTACATTGAGAGGAAGTATTGTCTTTTGATCTTTACAGACTTTGGAAATGTTTTTGTGAAGAATATTGTCATTGGCACCATCCCTGAAACAGAACAACACAAATGAAAGAAAAGCTCAGCTTTCATTGCGAAATGTGAACATCCAAGGAGATGCTTTGTAAGCTAGAAATAACTTTACATTCCAAAGTAAGAATGAGTTGAAAAGCGGGCTCAGAAAACAATTTCAAGATTGACACCAGCAAAAATGTGCGTTGTAAGTTCAATTCGAGCTTCTGCTAATATGAAAGGAAAAGCAGTTGTCATCAGGACAAGAAATAAGGTATGAAAAATCCAGACAATAAGTCTGGAATAAGCCATCCTTAAGCAACACTGTCATTAAGCCTATAAATTCTAAAGAATGACATTTATCTACCCATAGTGGTTACAGTGTAACCACTACCGATGTTTTGTCAGTAAAAGTGAAGAGCATCCATGCTGAAGAGCTTTTTCAGCTTGCATTACACTTAGACAGCAAGATATCGAGATGACAATACATTCACCATATTGAGCATTGTGCTAATTATGCAGCGCTTCAGCTGGTGCATGATGTTATTAATGGAGTCCCTGGTGGTATTATCTATGAATGATGCCTCTATCCTGCTACAATATTCAGATGATATTTGATAAAGGTGTAATAAGATAGCAATGCTGGGCAGACAGTTTTAGTACTTGCAGAGACTATTTATACACTGCTGATTCATGATGTTAAACTCCCATTGTGTTGGATTGTAGCTGAGACTTATTTTCTGCTTATGAAAGAGTTGCTCAGCAGTGGGTGAAGACCATCCACACCCAGGTACCCCGCACATAACACACACCCATAATGTGCCAGTTAATTGCAGTGAAATGCCATATGCTCTCATCTTTCTGGCAGTGTCCCTTTTTTTGCAGTAGATCATCATCTCATTTTGGAAGTGATAGACAATTGATAAAGTGATACAGTCCACCACACCCAACTACTGTGAATGTTTCTTAAAATATAACACTGGATGCTGTACCTCTTTGGCTCCATGTTGGCTTTTTTGAGTGGTTATTCTACTGTCAATCTGAAGATGAATATTTAGGCAAATACTAATATTTTACTGTGGTGTACATCCAGTATCTCCAGCCTTCCAGCTCCACCATTCAAAATACAGTGAAAATGAGGGACATAAATGACCTTATGACTGATAATGTTATAGTAGTAAGTGGCAAAATGAGGTAAACTCAGTCATCTGACAATTATGAACTCGAGTATTTCATAGGATTCCTTAAGTAGATTTCATTGCTGTTGTTTTGAGTTAAAATAGAGGAAGAGAAAAACATATTTGGATTTAAACATACGTTTGTAGTGAGATCTGAATCTATGGCTGCAGTTGCAGCAGTACTGAAGTAGTGAGATGTTGTCGAGAATGCGAACATTCTCTCATTCCTTTGGTACAGGGTACTCTCCAACCTTACATGTCCACACACCATAATGAATAAGGTAACACAAGATTCATTCACAATAAAAACTCTGTCTGCAAATCCATAAATAAGTATTTGTGAGCAGTAGTTATGCACGAAAGAAGAGACTGTTGGTTTTATGTTTCCAACCACGCCATCCCTCGAAGTTGTCCCGGGTGCTCTGTAAATGTGGTGTAGGCTGCCAGGATGGAGGGCCCTAAAATATTTATCACTTCTCAGTGCTGTAATATGATAGAACAAAATGAATTATATACTTCTCACAAAAGCTACTGACTTGTCATGCTACTATCGAGTGCAGAAAACCTCTTTAGTTCCTTTCATGTTATAACGGCCCCCTGCCTTAATATGATGAAAATTCAGTTTTATGCTAGTAAATAAAATGTCACATGAAACTTCCTGGCAGATTAAAACTGTGTGCCCGACTGAGACTCGAACTCGGGACCTATGCCTTTCGCGGGCAAGTGCTCTACCAACTGAGCTACCGAAGCACGACTCATGCCCGGTACTCACAGCTTTACTTCTGCCAGTACCTCGTCTCCTACCTTCCAAACTTTACAGAAGCTCTCCTGCGAACCTTGCAGAACTAGCACTCCTGAAAGAAAGGATATTGCGGAGACATGGCTTAGCCACAGCCTGGGGGATGTTTCCAGAATGAGATTTTCACTCTGCAGCGGAGTGTGCGCTGATATGAAACTTCCTGGCAGGTTAAAACTGTGTGCCCGACCGAGACTCGAACTCGGCACACAGTTTTAATCTGCCAGGAAGTTTCATATCAGCGCACACTCCGCTGCAGAGTGAAAATCTCATTCTGAAAATGTCACATGCTTTAGGAGATTATAATTTATCATCGAAACATTTCAAAGATGTTCACAGGGTGCTCTTCACAACGCTGAATAATACTGTTTCAAAGATAAAGTTTATGGCTCTTCACTTTTTTGTGTAGAGTATAATATATTTATAAGAAGTCCAGATTTAAAAAAAGGTAAGGCTGGAGACATCTAGTAGTTTTATAAAAGTCATCATACGTTTTTATTCCTCTTTAAAAAACACACGTAAAGTTTACATGGCGTCTCTGACAAAACAGTTACATCTTCTGCATCAACCTCTTTGGTTCTGTGATCCACACGTTTACATGCAATTGAATTAGCCGGCACTAAAAACACTGACTGATTTAACTTTCACAACTACACTGAGCCAACTGCCTGCTGGTCTTTGACAGTGCGTGTATTTATAACCTCCCAAAGAGATCAACAAATTCTCTCTCTTTTTTGAGTCAATTAAATTGTTATTAAATTAATTATCTACATGAAATAGTTATGAATGAGTCTGGTGCTGAGATGTGTAGATTAAAAACATAAATGGTGGATTTTACAAATAATTACAAGTGTCAACCAAGTGAAATTGCTGGATTACAAAGTGTTGAATATGACCTTTGTCATTTGCATAATACTGGGGTTAAAAAGTGCAAATCTGTAAATTGCGTGAGTATACAGTACAAAAGTATTATTAAACTTATTTGTTTTTCATACTAAGTGTAGTGAATAATCAGGTTTTCCTGGCCAAATTTTATAACGAGCAATTTCGTAGTCACATACGCTGACACTTCGAATAAGCCTATATGAGCGAAACATAACAGTTCCTAATTAAATATTCGTGTTAAAACAGTTTAAATAACTGTACCTTGCTTTTGCAATCTCTTTTGGATCGAAATATTATATATTAATGACATTGAAAAACATTGCATCATAATTGCACCCATACGAAATTTAACTAATTTGAGTTTAATTTACTGAAAAATCGTAACTTCCGTACTTCTTTTCCCTCCTATCGGGATCATTACAGTGTGTACCTTCTGCATCATAACTGTGAACTATATGGCCACTGCGCTACTTTCACTACCTTGGAACAAAGCTCACGTTAAGTGTATAGGAGGTATGCAAAAAAAAAAAAAATTTCAAAATAGATTTCCCCAGAAACTCGGAGCCATTGGATGAAAAGCTGCAAGTCACTTACTCAATACAGGTGCCTCTACAATATACCTAATACTTACCAAAATTTCTAATTTACAGAGCTAATGGTCTCCTTTTCTGATACAGAAACTGGTTGACAGTTTGAACTTGTGTGTTTGCAACAATGCTGCACAAATAAATCCCATCGATGGCGTAACAGGTAGCAACTGTACATGGGAAGCTGAGGCATATGGCTCTAGTGCCAACAATATAAAAATTGTCACATTGTGTGATGCTAATACCAGAACGAACATTAAATATATGTTTTAGTGGTGCAAATATACTCTGTATCAGATTTGTGAATGACATAACAATAACAAAATAAGTGACTATCTAAAATCTATGAAAAAACTTTTACTTTATTTGCTGTCCATACCTGCAGGAAACAGATGTCGCCTTGAGGACACAGCATCTCAACACTTCGCTTCTGATATCTCCAGAATATTAACATAGGCTTCTGCTTTGAGAATGCCTTCAATTTGTCACAGGGGCACTGCTCCCCGAACAGAGGTATAGCCCCAAACGACAAAAGAATAGCGTCCACTTCTTTCTCTTTCCACAGGATACCTTGGACTAAACCACTCTCATCGCAGGCAGCACACCTAGTAATATCAAAACTATTTAATGTTGATAAAACATCCCACAAATTCAATGAAAACATTTATTGAACAAATGCAGTGTCATAAAAGTGTAACTATAAAAGGAGGAAAACCAATTTTATAAAGGGTGTTCTGTACGGCAATAACGTGAAGCCAGTTTTACCTAAATCGCTTGTATATATGAAACTATACACAATTAATTTACTGACATCTAACATGAACTGGGGCATTGCTCAGGAAGAAAAGATTTTCTCATCTGAAAATATGACTCCCCAGTCAAAGGCAGTGTATTCTTCCACGAAAGCTGTGTGATCGCTCTTCTGATACATAGTGAACCATTCCTTTATAACAGTTCTTTGGTATAAGAGTCCATTATCTCTCGACCTCCTCCTCACAGTTTTGCACTGCCAAGAAACTCTGAAATCTCTCCTAGGTGCCAGCAACCAACGAACAGATGGGCGCATATGTTGTCAGACAGACATCAAATGTCTCTCTCACTGGACACACAGGATCATCCACCTTCACCGTTATGCCCTGTACAACCAGTGGTGACATATTCTCAAACCTATGCAATGTAATGCAGCTATTTAGTGTGTGTTTAGAGTGACCACGACAGCATTATCAGTGCCCTCATTTAAACAGACCACCTCATAAGCTGATAGGAGGAACACAAATTTATTCAATAAAAATTAAAGGTTTACCGGTTATTTAATGAGAAGGAAAAAAGTTTGGTACAATATTGCATAAATAAATATCATTATGAGGTAACCTTAATGTGACAATACTGATTACAGTAAATATCAGTGTGAAGTATTTTATTGGTGCGGCAAACTATAAAATTAATATTCACCCAAACTGTGTCCTGCACATTATGCTAATTAAATTCGTGGGGAATGTATCACATCTGTAATGTATTTAGCAAAAACAGTGCAGTATGGATATTGCGACAAATGCAGTGTTCAACAGTGCCCAATGTGTTCATGTTGATCGACCAACGGACACTCCAGCACACACTGAAATACAAACAGGAAGACATCATCTTGGCCTTTAACGCAGTGTGCTGACATCAGTATGTGCACGTTCTTCGCGTAGCCAAAGTGAAACTATGTTCCCAGATACGATGGAACATGTGGAACCAGTATCATGTCATTAGTCATCAGAATATTAACCAGTGGTCTTACACCAGTAGGAAGAGAACTTAATCGCAAAGTAAGATGAGGTGACTTCAGAATGCAACACAAACAAAAAGAACGAAAGAGCTGTTCTGCACTCGATAGTAGTACACAAGTAAATAGCTTTCTGAGAAGCATGTAACTCATTTCCTTTGCTCGCATCAAAGCTCTTGTTTCAATGTGAAGTGAGAAAATAAAAATTTTAGGGTTGTTTATCATAATCTGTTACCAGATTCTAATTACAGTCCTGATCAGAAACGATATAACCCGAGAACCGCAATTCTTTCATGTGTAACTACTGGTAAAAAATTCTCATTCATTGGCATAGTCTTGTGAACCTTGCGTTACCTTACTCGTTATGGTATGGGAACATGTAAGGTTGGAGAGTATCCTGCGCCCCCCCTCCCCACTCCCCTACCCACATACTGCCGTGAACATCTTTGCGCATGTGTGCATTCAGCACTGACTTATAGTAGCTATAACAGTTGACAGAATTCATGCATGAGGCAACACAGCTGTTAGATCATTCAGACAGTATTAAGTCGACAGGACGTGGACTGATGATCAAATTGACATCAGTTCTTGTGACATATTCATCCCAAAATAGAGTATTACTCAAAGCAGTCAAGTGTTCCAGCAATTGCTCTTAGATAATTCCCATACAAATAATTTATTAATGGAAAGGCCCCGTTAGTGTGAAACTGTTGGGAATTTATTAAGATCAAACTCAAGAATTGAGGCACAATGAAAATATAAATTCTCATCTACAAGGCATTTTTCATGTTCGTTGACAAAGCACCAGCAGGAGTTACATTGCAAACATCACAGAGATTGCTCGATGTTGTCTTCCCTTTTTAAGATCAGCAATTCTTATGAGGCTCTGTCTCTATCGTCCTACTCGACAAGCTAAGCACTGTGGGTAAAGATCTCTGCCCTTTTTCAGTATGAGACAAATTTAACTATTATTGGGCGAGGTTTGGTAGCACCTGGTAGTTTTTGTGCCAATCTATGGCTCCTGTCAATGTACGTCAGTCACTTCAGCACCTAATTTTTCATGTGCGACCAGTATAAGCAGGTTGTCTGTGTCTTCTTCCCTATTTCCTGCTACACCATAGTCGTAGACTGCTGTGCCTTTGGGACTGTTCTAGCTCATCTGTCATGGCAGATAGTTTTACTTCAAACTCTCTTATCTTTTTCTTGTACTCGGACAGGCGTTTTTAATGCTGTAGTTTTGGCAAGATTGACCTCAACAGTTTCACACATTTTGGCCAATACTGCTGCTGTTACTGCATCTGACATAGTGTCTATCACATGGAGATTATCTTTGTCGTGAAGTGCAGTCTTTACTTCAGAGCGGACCAGTTCTGCTATACTGGGAGCTGCAGCCTAACCTTCTGCAAAGAGCAGGCCTGCCACATGTGCTGCTTCCCCACTGCTGGTTGTGCTGCTGTTGACTTTCCTGTTTACCATTTTTTCCAGCGTAGATATTGGTGGAGCACAGAAAAAGTAGCACTACTGCACAGAACACTGTTGTTTACACAATTTCCACTAGTGCTAGACAACACCACTTGCGAAAGCACCCTCAAATTCAACTAAAATTAGCGAGCCGAACTTAACACGTATTACGCTGCAGCTGCCATCTTGGACCTTTTGACACATGATATGGTCTGTAGATTCACACAAGTAAAGGAAGATAGATTATTTCTTCCCAAATAGTGATGACTGAGCAGGAGAGACGATCAATAAAAAGATGGAAAATTGCTTAGCTTTTGCTCCAAGTTGTCACAACTCACAAAATTCACTATGCTCTCCCTGTTCATTATTTTGAAAATCTACTTTTCTGCTGCTCTTTAATAGCATCAGTTTGCCTAATAAATTGTTCTCTGTATTCATTGGTCGCATCATCATTTTCCGCAAAATAATTAGTATTACTTTCTAGTTACCCCAATCATAGGTCCTTGGACAGCTTGTCTTCTATTTCTCCTTTCCCTGTTTCGGTAACTGTGTTCCAGCCAGCTTGGTTCAGCAGTCCAGAAAATGGTCTCGGTGCGGATTGTCCCTGATTGACACATACGACACTCTAGTCACGTGCCAAATATGTCCCCATAAAGCCGGTCAGAGTACAGCTGCCTGTGCACTATCCACAACGTCGTCATTGTGGTTTGCTCTGAGTCCACTGCTTTCTTGTCGAACAGAGGTGTCTCTCTTGACAAGTGGTGTTAGTCAGCGTGCCATTCACAATATGCCTGTGCTGACTTCTTTGTATGACATGCGAGCTGGGCAGATCCTTATCTGCGACAGTTCGCAGTGGCTCCAATCCCAATTGTGCTGCTTGGTCACAGATAGTCACACTCCATTGATGACAGAAGTTGTTTTTTCCCATCAGGCTTCTGCCAGGCAGCACACTTTGCATTTTGGACCGCTCAGCTGTGCTCACGCCCGACCATTACCTCCATGCTTCATTGCCAGGCATACCTTCCTGTGTCTCGCACAGTTCCTTCTGACATCATAAACAAAATCAAAAGTTGTACATAATCACAGGATATTTACATAAGACTTTATTCATTTAGGTAAACTTCACCCTAGCTCCAGCTAAATGTGCTCTTTAATCAGGCAAGACTGATAAGATTTTACTGAGACAACATTATAAACGAGGATGCTTCAGCAGATTATTGGTGCATCAGTTCAGTTGAATTGGTATGCACAATCCTTGGTATGTGGAAGGGCCCCTTATAAATAAGAATAATTCTTTTATTCTAGTTTGTGGTCTTCTTTTACAGATCACACATCTTCACTAACACCAAGTCACTTCTGTTGTACTTAATTGAGTTAGCTTTCAAGTTGTTCCTTTCTTTCTGCTTACCTGGAGCCCTAAACAAATTTTCCCTTGTCTTTTCGCTGACAGCCGCTTGTGTGCTGTGTAGGAATTTGATACCCTTGCATGAAAGATATGGGTATTTCCTCTAAAAAAAATCTCACACGATGCATATTGCGTACACCCAAGTGATGAGACTTCATTATATCATCTAGTTCACCAGTCCTCATCACCCCACTTACCATGTTCGCAATGTGTGTAATACACAATATTCAACCAATTTCTCTCGACACCTGCACTGCAAGGATGGAAGGAAGATATTTCCTGATGTAAATTGATTTAATCCTTTTGAAACAGCACACTATCCAAATAAGGTCATGTTGCTGGAGTTTTACTTGCTACTTGTCAGCCTATTTGGGAATTATTTGCTATAGGCAAGGATCTCTCCTTTGTTCCTTCACATGTTCTCGTACGGCTGGTATAGGAAATTTTAAAGTGGTACCTGCTTCAGGCAGAGTATTTTTGCCTTCCCTCTTTTCCTCCTTCAGTCAGATGATTTTTCTCTTCTCCTTGTGGTAGGTGAAATAGAGCATTGGGTACTTCATTCTCTTTGCCTGGATGAAACCTGATCTCAAATTCGTACAAATCTAGTGCCAAAACCCCTCACATGAGAGTTGGGCACTTAACATGGATGCCAATTATTTGCGATCACTCCACACCATTTTCCTTCAAATCAAAAAGTGCGGAAAACTTTCAAATGCTCGCACAACTGCCAATGCTTCCAGTTCCGTCACTGCATAGTTCAGCTTCCATTTGTTGAGCACTCGTACTTGTAAAAGCCACAGTTCTTCCTCCACCATTTGAAATAAATTGGGCTCCCTGTTCAAAAATTGAGCTGTCTGCCACAAGATGAATTTATTGTGTAAGGTCCGAATGTTGGTATCAACACATCCCACCTCCACACGGAAAGGCGATTTGTGAGCGCTAACAGGTGGGAAGCTTTGAGAACTTGGATTTCTCCTAAATTTTCAGTAAAAGCATGCACTTGTCGTGCAATTCTCAGCTCGGGTGCTTCTCCTGTAGCCTTAAGTTTTGATGGGTCTGTCAGTATTCCTTCAAGGCTGATTGTGTGTCCTAAAAATTTAACGTGCCACTGTCCAAATCCAGAGTTCCTCAGATTTACCGTTAGTCTGTTGTCATAGGTGATCTGAAAACTCTCGGTTGAGTGGTATTGTGTTCTATCTGGCATTCTGTGGCTGTTAGCAAATCATCAATCTAAACAATCACCTGCTTTGGTTAGTCATGCTGCAGCTTTTCACCCAGGGCTATTACAAAGGCCAGTGTTGATACATGAAGACTGAACAGGTAAATTGATATGTTTTTTTCCCCGTACAGAAAGGCAGTGTATTGTCGACAATACGTTGCTAGCCTGATCTACCAATACCCTTCCGTAAAGTCCAGACTAGTCGCAGTTCAAACCCTGTCAGACCTTCGCAACAACTCATTTGCCAATTCAGGCCAACCTCTTTGCTTTATGAGAATTATATTTAGTTTCTTAGTCTCTAGCACCAATCAAGCTACTCCATTCTTAAAAACTGCTATTGTAGGGCTCTTTTATTTTACTTATGGGATAGGCATTCAGTAGGTAATGCAACCCTTTTTTTCTGAAAGCAAGTTGGTTTTAGCCAAGATTCCAACACATTATATTATTCCACACTCTTTTGGCTACAAAACTGTTTTTTTAACATAATATCTCTTCAATGAGACGGTCTTTCATCACTCTAATGGTTGGTGGTAAAAGTCAGCATCACTGCATCAGTAACCTCACTCTCACCTATGCAGAGCTTCTTGCGGAGTGCATCCTTCTTCGGGCCAAACATGTGGAAGCTGGAAATTGCAAGGTGAAGGCTGTTGGGTGGGCGGGGAAGAACAATCCATTGAAGTTTTGTTAACTTCACTAGAGTATGCAGCCTGATGTGAGGCCTCGCATTGTCATGAAGTAATTCATTTCCATTTTTGTGGCAATGATCACACCAAAGTTGTTTCTTCAGTTTCCTGAGGGTAGCACCGTGCACTTCAGAGTTTATCGTTGTATCATGAGAGACGAGATGAAACAGACTAACCCCTGGAAGACTTGCCATCACTTGGCCGGCTGAGGGGCGGCTTTGAACTTTTGGTTCAGAGCAAAGGTGGCGTGGTGCCGCTCTGTAGGTTTCTGTTTAGTTTCTGGTTCAAAATGATAAACTCGTGTTTCATCATCTGTGACAATGCTCGGAGAAAAAAAAAAAAAAAAAAAAATTGTCACAAATTGCCTCATAATGCACAAGCATTTCTGCACAGATGGTTTTTTGTTGCTCTTCATGGTCTTCTGTTATGCTGCGAGGAATCCAGTGGTCACACACCTTTGAGTATCCCAACTGGTGGATGAGTGTGTCAGCACTAACAGACATCCAGTTGATTGGCGAGGTTTGTGATGGTGATCTGCTGATAGTGTCAGCAAATTAAAGTGTCCACATGTTCCAACATTGCAGCAGCCACACCTGTGTGTGGCTGGCTGGCACACGGGAGATCGGACAGGTTTGCACCACCAATTGTGATGCTGACAGCTGCCTCGCCCAATGACTCTTCGTGCTTTTGTTCACTGCCAGCTCTCCATCGGAATTCCTCAAGCCCCTACAAATATCTGTGATCTGGTTTTCTGCCAAAAGAAACTCAATGACAGCTATCTACTTGGAACATGGCTCCACTACAGATGCCGGTTTGAAGGCTACGTACAGTGCCTCCAGCTATCAGAAGTTCATGAAATGGTAGGGGCTGAAGAAGAAATGTTTCACAGATTTCCACAATAAATTCTGCATTTTCCAACCAAAATTGATCATGAAAAAAATGTGTTGCATTATTTAATGAATGTCCCTCTTCTTCTTCTTCTTCGGTTATCAACCCACAGGTTGGTTGGCAGCAGCACGCCATTCCGTTCTTTTGTCAACTTTCTTCTTCATATCTGCATAGGTCTGGCACCCGATGTCATTTATTACTTGTTGAATGTAGCTTAATCTAGGTCGTCCTCGGCGAGTTCTTCCTTCAATGATTCCTTCTAATATTCTCTTAATGAAATTGTTATGCCGTAAAATGTGACCTATGAAGGTTATTCTTCTTTTCTGTGTATTTCGCCAAAGAGATCTGTTTTCTTTCACTCTTCTGAGGACATCTTCGTTTGTAGCCTTGTCTCGCCAGCTGATTTTTTTCCATTCTCCGGTAGCACCACATTTCGAATGCCTCTAATCTTCTCTTTTCTTCTTTTCCACTAGTCCAAGTTTCACATCCGTAAAGGGCTGTACTCCACACATAGGTTTTCATGACTCTCTTTCTTACGTCCAAACTAACATTTCTACTCGTCAGTAAGTTTCTTTTTCCATTGAATGCTATTTTGGCAAGTTGTATTCTGTTTTTAATGTCACTTTTGCTCCTTCCATCTGCTGTTATTTTGCTACCTAAGTAGTTAAATTCTGTAACCTGCCCTAGTTTCTCTCCCTTTATTGTTATTCGTATGGGTTCATTGTAGTTCAGGGCGCCACTCACCATCACTTTAGTCTTTTTCTTATTTATTTTCATTCCATACTGTTCTTTTAAGGTGTTTTCCATTTCATTGAGTGCGGCTTCTAAATCTTCTTTCCTTTCTGTAATTATGGCGATATCATCTGCATATCGCAACATATCTATTTTCATTCCGTTAAGTTTTATTCCTACTTCAATATTCTCTCTTATTTTGTCTATTGCTTCTTGGATATATGCGTTGAAAATTACTGGAGATAGTGGGCATCCCTGTCTCACTCCTTTCCTTATTCTTGCTGTTTCTTCTTTGTTTTCCTTCTTAACTAAGGCTGTTTCATTTTGGTATATTTTAAAGATTATCCTTCTATCATTATATTTCAGACCAGCCTTCTTCAGAATTCTAAACATTTCTGGCCATACAACATTGTCAAATGCCTTTTCGAGGTCTACGAAGGCTATAAATACTTGTTTGTTTTTGGAAATTTGTTTCTCAATTATTAGTCTTAAAGATAAGATTGCTTCCCTCGTCCCTACACCGCTTCTAAAACCGAATTGGTCTTCACTTAGAGTGCTATTCAATTGGTTTTCAACTCTTTTCAAAATTATTCTTATTAGAATTTTTGATGCGTGTGAAAGAAGACTGAGTGTTCGATGGTTTTCACAGTCCATAGTAGATGCTTTCTTAGGTATGGGGACTATGATGCATTTCTGATAGTCTTCAGGAACTTCACCTGTTTTGTATATTTTCTGTATGAGTTGCAGTAATGTAGCTTTCATTTTGTCTCCTGATTTCTTAATTAGTTCAGAAGGTATATCATCAACACCTGCCGCTTTCTTATCTGGTAGTTCTTTTAGTGCTTTTTCAAATTCATCTTTCAGAATTGTGTCCCCTAGTTCTTCTTTCTCTACTTCTTCGCTTAATTCTATCATATTATCTGTTAGAGGGTCTCCTTGATATAGCTCTTCAATGTATTCTTGCCATCTCTTCAGCGTGTCATATCCAAATAGTACCTTGCCCTCTTTGTTCTTTATAGTTCCTGAAGATTTTACTTTCCGTTTAGCAAAGTTTTGTTTTATTGTTCTGTAGGCCAAGTCAGTTTTTCCTTTAACCATGTTTTCCTCCACCTCTTTACAAATGCTGTTGAGGTAATTTTCTTTTGCTTTCCTAGATTCTCTGTTTATTTGGTTTCTAAGCTTTCTATATTTGTTTTCGCTTTGCTCGTCAGAGGCATTTTTGTATAGTCTTCTTTCTTCCATTAGACAAATTATTTCAGGTGTTATCCACTCTTTCCTGTTTACAGGTTTGGCTTTCCCAATAAATTCTTCTGCTGCTTTATGTATGCCTTCTTTGATTTGTTTCCACTCCTCGTTAGTACTCCCGGGAATAATGTTTGATGCCATCTCATCAGTTTTCCGTGCATAAGGGATCACTAGTTCTTCAGACTTTAGGTTATCTCTGTTCCATACTTTGTTCGTTTTTCTCTCTAATCGCTTGAGTTTGAGTAAGCATTTCATCATTACAAGGTTGTGATCACTATTAATATCCGCAGACGGGTAGCTTCTGCAATCCTTGATTTGGTTTTTAAAACGCGATTTTACTAATATATAGTCGATTTGGTGTCTTCTAGTATCTCCTGGGGCTTTCCACGTGTACCTTCTTCTTTTATGGTGGTTGAAAAGGGAGTTCGCTATGACCAACTTGTTTTTGGCACAAAATTCAATTAGCCGGTTTCCTCTTTCGTTTCTATCTCCTAGACCATATTTCCCTACAATTCCGTCAACTTTCTCTTCTCCAACACTAGCATTCCAATCTCCCATTATAATTAAGTTCTCTTCACCTTTAACATAATTTATAACTTTGTTGATGTCTTCATACACTGTTTCTATTACATCGTCTTCTTCTGTCGATGTCGGCATATAGACTTGTACTATTACCGTGTTCTTTGGTTTGGTTCCAATTTTGACTAGTATTATCCTAGAGTTAAATTGCACATATCCTGTGACTAGATTCCCGAGTTTTCCTTTTAGAATTATTCCAACTCCACCGATTCCAGTTGTTCCTTGGTTAGTACCTGTATGAATGATACGATAATTTCCTGATCTGAAGTCTCCTGGTTCAGGCCATCGCATCTCAGATATTCCTATTATGTCTGTTCCCATTCTGTCCATCTCTAGTTTGAGGTTCTCTAATTTCCCGCATTGGAGGAGTGTTCTTACATTCCATGTTGCTATTTTTAGTGTATTCTTCAACTTTGCCTGACCTTCCATTGTCCCCACCCGGAGATCCGATTGGGGGACTATTACTCCGGATTTATGTTTAACAGAAGATTCTGGCATGGTGCGCTACTGATTCTTGGGATATCTTGAGTGATCTTTAATGGAGTGGTTTCCCGTTGCCTTCTCCATCCTATGCCGTTGACTGTGAAGTTCTTCCGCCTTTAGGAGCAATTTCTCACTCCAAGGACAAGAGAGTGCCCTGCCTCTATCCGCTCATCCGCTCTCTTTGAGACCGTTGGCACTTGATAGGGGGCGTTTCCTTATCCCGGGAAACACTCGGTCGTCAGAGCCTCGTTAGCAATAACAGGGTGTACCGTGCAGCAATCCTTAGCTGCAACTCGGGTAGGTGAGGTTGACATTTGTACAGGAGAGGCTGTTAGAGTCGCTTCACTGTACCTTACACTCCCTCTTATTCATAAATAATTGTTGTTTTTTTTAATTATCCTTCAGCGTGCCTACATTATACTTCCACAGTTACCCTGTTTTGTATTCAACCATTACACTTTTCAGCCATCATAAGTTATTACAAAAAACTGATTACCATGAAAAATATAAAAGTTACATGAAAATAACAAAAGAATGTTTCAGTCTTAAACAGGGCTGTGAGCCAGCAAGCATACAAGAATATGATTTGTGTAATACAGGCAACCAGTTTGTTGCAAGATGTAACATGACTTGTTTCTAAACCAATGGTACATGTCACTAAAAATTATAGCTATGGGACATAGCACACTGTGTGCTGCTGTGGGCTGTAAGAGGAAATAGGCACGAAGCTTCGAATTTGCCAGAAAATATGGTCACAAAAATAGTCACGCCATCTATTAACAATTGAAGAAGTTACCTGCTTACATTAAGAGAAATATTTTAAATAGCATATAAGTGTTCATCTTGCAAGTCAGCAGCCAGTATTATGCAAAATGAAAATTTATGCAGGCCAACGCAATAATAAATATTCTATGAATTTCGTGTGAAAACAAATTACAATGTAATAAATTAAAAAAGGAGAGGAAGACGATATTTCAAAAGTCTATTCTGAGGAAAATGACAAATTGGTTTTAGGTGTTTCTAAATAACGGCTTTACGCCATCAAAGAAATTATTACATAGCTGCAACTGTTCATTCAGAATGAAACTGTCATTAATAGAAAGAGAGATTCTTTAAATCTAACAGAGATGCTCCACAACTGATGAAGTATGGCCTAGGTGTCCACACATTATGTAACTAACCATATAACTCTTTAACTGAAGAATTAAAGGTACTCACCAAACGCCTTTCATGTATTATGGAGCACTTAAAAATGTAGAATTCGTAATATTTATAAAGACTGCACAACCACCCACGTCATATCTAAAAGTAGAAAATGCCAGAAACTGCTTACTGTGATATTTAGTGCACATTCCTTAATGTAATTCTAAAATCAGTCACAAGAATGAGCCACTGGTGAGGAAACATGCTTTCGTAAGTACACTATTTTCCAGTTACAATCAGTGAGTGTTGTCACGTGCTATGTTCAGAACAGGAAAAATCTGGAGACATCTCTAATACACAATCTTTCAGATGTCCCTCAACCAGAAATAACGTAGATTTATGTTGTGGGGTTTGGAAGGTTGAACATCTTGAAGTTGTCTGAAGATAATGCAGTTGTCACAGATAGTTTCTCAAAGCAAATATTTCACCTAGTAAGCAACTGCGGTGTTCCCCATCTTGCATTAAAATAGTGGTGTGTCCACAGTTGCATTCTTGCAAAGCTGGAACCACGTGTCGCACAAGGAGAGCCTTATAACATGCATATGTCGCTGTACACATTAACAGGCCCACGAGGTGTCATCTTCTCAACGGACTGAGAATGAATGAGCTTTTGAAACTGACTGCACTTGAGGAAAAAACAGGCAAATGTTTATTTTATGAAGAATTGTTTTGTTAGACCAACCTTGTGGATTTACAACCCCAACAGACCTTAGAGGTCGACCATTAAGCATAATAGGATGGAAATTTTCACGAGGAAACACAAATGAGGATGGAATTGTGTTCCCTGTTGCACTCATTATGCAAATCAGCCCCTATAGCTCCTCTTTCAGCAGATGTTATTTCTCCAATTTGTTTCTAACTTTCTGAAGCAAGTATTTTTGGGGATTCATAAACAGTGCTGATTCAGGGCCCACCACAGTTCCATGTTACAGGCGTCAAGTTTGTGATGTCCAAAACATGTAAAAAATTTTAAATATGGCTGCCACATTGTGTTCGTTGAAAGCTGTTCCATGAGGTGTGCTTGTGGTTTGGAGCTTCTGAAGAGAGAATTTATCATTGTACTTTTTAGGAAAATCTCATAACCATTGCTTTCCAGCACTTTTACTTGCCAATCAAGGGGGGTCCACAATTTTGTTATTCACTTCTGGAAATTCATAAACCAATCTCATTTCTTGAGTTTTCGATAATCCATAATCAATTAATAACAAGTCCTCTTATCAGTAAAGACCTTTCTCGGCTTTATCGGAGAATATTTATAGACTGAGGTACCAGCTTCGTCAAACTTTTTAAGGTGGAAAATTGAAGTTGGTTTCTTCTAATAAAAATGTTGTGCTGCTTCACAAACATTCATTTTTTTTGCTCTTGAACTGACTTAATAGCAACTTGCAGATCGTCTTTATCATCAAACTTTTAACACCAGGTTTGCTTCTGGGCGTCTTTACTCAATTTTCAAAGTACCTAGCACAAAATGAACCCAAACATATTAAAATTTCTATCTTGCATAATGCTAAAATTACTGTAAGTAAAAATATTTGCCTATTGTGAAGTGATGATGTACCTTTGACCTGGTCAGAGGACCAACACCCCAAACAGAAAAACTTTTAAAGTATGATGATAGATGGCAGCTCTAGCAAGGGTGGTCAAATTTGCATCACTATCCCATATATGAAAATGGGAATTAATTTTATAAACTATATTGCAAAGGTTCTGTAGTTACGCTGCACAATGAAAGATAATTACATTTAGGTAGAATTCTGTATTCTACATATGGAAAATGCTTTACATAAAACTTAGCCTGTTTTCGTCCAATGTAAGAGCAGTAGTGTAAATTGTACGTAAGTTGTAATAGTCATTACAATAGTGTGATGTGCAAGAATTTAAATATTGAAGGAAATTAATAAAACTATTTTTATATTTCTGAGTAAACACGGTACATTGTATATTAATCGTAGAGTTCTGCATAACTGTTACTTTTTAACATTGACCAGTGAGTTTTGATTCACTATCATAAACAAATAATACTAAAGTAGATCTCCTAACTGGTACCACATGGTACTGTTACACAAATGAACTGGTGCTCAGAGAGCACAAATATTTGTTATTTTGTTCAGTGATATATTTCAGTAGTAATTTAGTATGTGTGATCTTGTTTGGTATATATGCGAAGTTAACTGACTTTTATAAACTCTCATAGCCTTTTATGTTCACATAATTCTCTCTTGTTGTGAATAAAATTCCTTCTAATAAAAAATGTAATACATAGACACGCTACTGAAAGACAGAATATCAAAAGAAAATTTGTGTAGTGGAAATTACTTTACTAACTTCTTTTGCTCATCTGTACTTTAACAAATGGTACAGATAGTATTTTCAACAAGGTTAGAACACTAGAATGAGAAATGGGTGCATATAACAAGTAGTTTACCCACTACGAGGACAGATGCTATGGTAAATTGTGACATAATACAGTGATTGATCAACAAAGAAAATACAGGCCATTTAGTCTACACCACCTCCTATTTCATTGAAGACGGATTTGACTGGTTTTGTTCCATTTTTGCACTAACAAATGCCACTAGTGGAATCACGAATAAATAAGTAAAGAATATTATCATTGATGGCAACAATGTAGCCTTCTCAGTCACAGTTGGTGGGTTAAATAATAGAGTGTTGAAAAAAAGACATTTAATAATTAACATAATTCAACAGAAGACCCCGTGGCAGGAATTTTCTGTTTCTTCTAATTGTTCCCATTAGATAAGTGCCAACTGAATACAGCTTTTCTCCCAGGGGAATAGATGTAAAAAAGTTATCACAAAACACATCATAACCTTTTTGCATGTAGCTCCCAAGAGCTAGTAGTTTTGTGACTACTACATATCCCAGGCCATTCTCTTTTATTTTATTTTTGTCATCATGGTATACATAGAAGCTTAGGTAGTAATTTACTACTGAATCACATAGCATCCAAAATTTGACTCCCCACGTGTGATGATGATTATTGGGGAGGTACTGGATTAGCTGTGTGTGCGCGCCTTTGTCCCAACAAGACTTTCATCAACACTCAGTTGCTGGTGTGGAGTGTAGTGGCGACGGCAAACACTGTTGGCAATATCCACCAACACTTGAAATTTGGCTGTTGGATCACATAATGGTTGACCAGGAGGGTGAAGTTTTGAATTGTCTACAAAATGTAAGAACCGCAGCAACAGTTGACACCTGTTGCGTGAAAACATTTGCAAAAACCACGGTGTCAGCAGGTTTGCACCAGTTGACCAATAACTAAAAATTGTCAGTTTATCAGTCCCATATTCAAAATCACTGCTATAAAAGCCTTAATTTGTGCTACAGTTGTTGGTTGCCACTGTTTGATTCTCGAATTTGGTGATAAATGCATTGACTGAATCACCTGGCGAGCTTATCTGTTAGTCTGTCACCATAATCGTAAGAAGCTCCTGCGAAAAGAACAAATTGAAAAAAATCAGTTGGTGTGGCGTTTGCTGGTATATGTTTAGGCCCTGGTAGTTCTACATAAACAACACTTGGAGCGGGCGGATTGTCTGATGCCTCAGCCATTATTTCAACAAAAGTATTTGCACTGCAATTGCGTTGTTTGGTCGTTGTCGTCGTGGTCATTTGCTGACGCACAGTCATCACTTGAAGAAGAAAACGAGTCCTCTTCTCCACTGGACATCTCATCATCTGATTCACTTTCTACAAATCCATCTTCACTTTCACACTTGACGACACCATGCTGCCGTGAAATACTCGGTAAATAAACAACACCAGAAAAGTTTATTTTAATCGACATATCGCACTGACAATCGAAAAGATGATCTATATGCAGTGCCTGTGACCTTCCTTCTGCATCTTGCCTAGGAAATAGTAACATCTTTGCGTTCAAGCACGGAAAAAATGAACAAGATGAGCATCAAAATCAGATTGTTACTGGCATTTTTCGCCAAAAATCTGGATCACGATCAGATCGTATTTGGCACTAAAAGGGTTAAAGATGAATAATTGAATGTAGTTGAATCGATGAAACTACTGCAGTCTGGGCTTAGGGCTCTTCCTGCTACCATCTTATTGCAGCTTGTGATCACATATTTTTCTGTAAAAGTGTCACCAAAGATGAAGCTGCAATGAGACAGCCATAAGGTAAAGAAAATGACCTTTGAATTGAAACACAAAATCTCTGAAAAACATGAACGTGGTGTGAGCATTGCTGATTTAGCACGCATATACAATCAGTCTACGTAAACTATTTGCACTGTCGCCGAGAACAAGGAGAAGATAAAGAAGATATATTTTTCAAAGGGAGTGACAAGAGTATCTAAACAACAGTTTTGTATCCTTGACAATGTTAAAAGGTTACACCTAATATGGAGAAATGAAAAGTAGTCGCAAGGTGACACTATTAACTGAAACACCATTTGTGGGAAGGCAAGAATGATTTTCGCCGAACTCATTAAGATGCCAGGATCATTAGCAGCTGGAGAAGTGTTTAAGGGAAACTGTGGGTGACCCGAGAAGTTTAATACAAAGGTTGTGAGGCACAGTGAAGCAGTCAGCCCCAACACAAAGGCAGCAGAGAACTTCTTCAGCCACTTCAAGGTGCTCATAGATGCTGTAAGTTCTCTGCTACAACAGGCTTCTAATTGTGACGAG
The DNA here is from genome assembly GCF_021461395.2 of Schistocerca americana. Classification (NCBI taxonomy): domain Eukaryota; kingdom Metazoa; phylum Arthropoda; class Insecta; order Orthoptera; family Acrididae; genus Schistocerca; species Schistocerca americana. The sequence goes on from NC_060127.1 coordinate 49,160,562, forward strand.
ATGGGTCTATTCTGGAAAAAGATGCCGAAACGTACCTTTATGACTGCAAAGGAGAATGCATTGCCAGGTCACAAGCCAATGAAAGACCGTCTTGACTGCTATTCTGTGCCAATGCAAGTGGCAAGTTGAAAAGTAAACCACCGCTTGTTTATCATTCAGAAATTCTATAAGCCTGTAAGAAGTATAAAATCCAAAAGAGCAGGTTAAATGTGATGTGCAGGTCCAACAACAAGGTTTGGGTAACACATCTTTTTTGTAACTGGATCAACGAAGTGTTCGGTCCTTCAGTGGAAAAAAAAAAAAAATTCTTAGAGGTGAATCTGCCACCCCATGTCTTGCTTGTTATCAATAATGCTCCAGTCCATTCCTCGGGCCTACCAAACCACCACCTTGAAGAATTTCAATTCATCAAGATCCAATTTCTGACTCCTGGCACCACTCTGTTACTCCAGCTTATGGAGCTGTAGATTATTTGTAACTTTAAGAAGCTCTATAATAAAGCAGTCTTCGAGCATTGCTTTGAGTTGACTGAAGCTATCAATTTCACTCTCACAGAGTTTTGAAAATATTACTTCAACATCATTGCCTGCATAAGAAGCTCGAAAAGGCGAGGGAAGGGGTTACCAAAAGAACTCTCACTTCTGCTTGGAAGAAACTTTGGCAAGAGTGCATTGTCAGATGTGACTCTGAGGCATTTCTGTCAGTACCTATGGAGTCTGTAGTCAATGAGATTGTGTCTTCAGCCATGACAATGGAACTAGAAGTGGATAACAATGATATCGATGAGCTTGTTGACGACCACTGAAGAGCTTACGGAGTTGCAATGCGTTCACAGCAGGAATTTGTGGAGAGGAGTCCTTAGGAGGTGGTGGTGGTAACAGAAAAGCAGCAATCTTCTGGCACAATAAAAGAAATACTGAAAGCATGGGAATTGGTTACATTGTACATTAAAAATCATCACCCCAATAAAGCAGTGGCCATGCACTGTACAAATTTATTTGACGACAATGCTGTGTTGGATTTTTGCTAAGTGTTGAAGTGCTGGCAGAAACAAGTGACCATAGACAGCTTCCAAGAAAATTATTTATGTACCCTGAACAATAAAGTACAAAATACTGCGTGTACAATTTTCTTACAATAAATGGCATGAATAAGGTAAAACATTTAATAATTTTTCTGTGTGGACCATATTATCATATTTTAATTAATTTACACTGTGATCCAAAGTATCCGGACACCCCCCACAAAGATATGTTTTTCATATTAGGTGCGTTGTGCTGCCACATACTCAATATTAGTGACCTCAATAGTCATTAGACATCATGAGAGAGCAGATTGGGGTGCCCCGTGGTACTCAACAGACTTCGAACGTGGTCAGGTGATAGGGTGTCACTTGTCATACGTCTGTACGTGAGATTTCCACACTCCTAAATATCCCTAGGTCCACTGTTTCCGATGTGATAGTGAACCGGAAATGTGAAGGGACACGTATAGCTCAAAAGCGTACAGACCAACATTGTCTGTTGACTGACACAGACTGCCGACAGTTAAAGAGGGTCGTAATGTGTAATAGGCAGACATCTATCCAGACAATCATACAGGAATTCCTAACTACACCAGGATGCACTGCAAGTGCTATGACAGTTAGGCGGGATGTGAGATAACTTGGATTTCATGGTGGAGCAGCTGCTCATAAGTGACACATCATGCCGGTAAATGCCAAATGACACCTCACTTGGTGTAAGGGGTGTAAACATTGGACAATTGAACAGTGGAAAAATGTTGTTTGGTTGACGAATCACGGTACACAATGTGCGATCTGATGGCAGAGTGTGGGTACGGTGAATGCCCGGTGAATGTCATCTTCCAGCGTGTGTAGTGCCAACTGTAGAACTTGGAGGAGGAGGAGGTGGTGGTGGTATTATAATGTATCATCTTTTTCATGGAGGAGGCTTGCATCCCTTGTTGTTTTATGTGGCACTATCACAGCACAGGCCTACATCGATGTTCTAAGCACCTTGTTGCTTCCCACTGTTGAAGAGTAATTCGGGGATGGCGATTGCATCTTTCAACATGATGAGCATCTGTTCATAATGCACGGTCTGTAGCTGAGTGGTTACATCTCAATAACATCCCTGTAATGTACTGGTCTGCACAGAGTCCTAACCTGAATCCTATAGAACACCTTTGGGATGTTTTGGAACGCCGACTTCGTACCGGGCCTCACCGACCGACATTGATATCTCTCCTCAGTGCAGCACTGTGTGAAGAATGGGCTGCCATTATCCAACGATCCTTCCAGCATCTGATTAAATGTATGCTACAAGCGTGGAAGCTGTCATCAAGGCTAAGGGTGGGCCAACTCCATATTGAATTCCAGCATTACCGATGGAGGGCACCACGAGCTTGTAAGTCATTTTCAGCTAGGTGCCCGGATACTTTCGATCACATAATGTATCTGGGAGAAATTGTTTTGCTTAACGAGTGTTTCACACTAAGAGTAAGATTGTGGAATTAATTATGCTCACTATAAAATCTGGCAATCAAACAAAAAGAAAAAAAAAATTAATAGCATGTGACCACATGTTACAGTATGTGAGTACTTCTTTAAGTAATTTTTTCTGAGTTTGCTAGAGGCTGTCGTGTTGATTTTCTTAGACTTAGCAGATAGGGTAAACAGACAGGGTATTATACTGAAGTTTAGCTTAGCAAAGAGATAGACAGTACTAGACAAGTAGTGAGATCATCGAAGGTTGAGGATCCTCTTGCCTATTTCATATTGAAGGTAGTATCTTATTGTGTAAAGTTCCGTTGAATGTCTTGACCATTGACAAATGGGCCAAGCATTTCCTTGTAAAAATGTATATAAAAAAAGCATTTCCTTTTAGCCAGCAATGGCCATGAGTAGAGAGCATACAGTTACATCCCAGAATACTTAGTGATGAATGTTTTATGAGCTATCCCAACCACCAACAAATGGTCTAAGCATTAGTTTCATGGAAGTATAACTTCAGCATTGGGCAGATCATAACGATACTATGTATCGAGTTAAATAATTTAAATTTTTCTCAAAATGATAGTAGCATTAGGTTATGTATAGACTTTGACAATTTTTAAGCAGTAAAGAATAATTTGGCATAATGTCAGAACAGATCCATTGAAAATTTATATTAGTATGTAGACATTACCTAAAATAATAATTAGTAATGTAGCTTGACTGTAACAACTATCGTGTGTGAAAAGCCGATTCTTTTACTTGTCACATATTAGCAATAGTAAGCAAAGTAGCAACATGTTTAAATTTTTCTTTGCTGTCTTCTGTCTTAGTATTGATCAGTTAGCATGGGCAACAAGCAAGCATTCAAACAAGAAATAATCATGATATGAGGCACTGAGAGCACAAGCGGACTAACCCCGGAGAAGTCAATATGGAGGAAACAGGTCTCATAATACGGGCCCACAAATAATGTATGTTTGTGATACATTGCAGCCTTGTAACATGCATATGATGTAACTGTGGTTTTATTGAACAATATTTTGACATAGATAAATTACAAAAGTACTATATAGTAGAATATTAGCAGTTTTGTTGTGGCTTAGTCCATTTTCGCTCAAAGTAGTTGAACATTCTCAATGACAGGTCCGTTAGTACGCTGATGCATGTGACAATAGTATTCATTACTAGTATACATTGTACACATTACATGTACCATTTTACATTGGTTTCTGTAATGTTACGCATTGTGTTACATTTCAAAATCATCCACAGGCAATGTTTCTACAGCATTTGATGACGTTTGTAAAGTTTTGTAGAAATCATGATGAAGTGGAGGTACATACGGAAGCAAACTTAGCAGATCCTTCTTTTTTGCCTCTGTAATTACATTTCCATTAGGATAAAGCAGTTCGAGATTGCTGATGCATGTGGATGTTCGTTTGGCCACATCAATTTCCTGAAATGGCTCTTGGTTTTGGTTCGAGTATTTATACAATATTTTGAATCTGTTGGTTGCTTCATACCGCAGCCACTGTATGTTCAACCATTGTACTTTACAATTGCCAGAAGACATTTTTCGATTCGTGATGTTTCTTTCGAGTTGTTTTGTTGAAAAGAAACATTCCGCATTCATATTAATTACCTTGAATGGATTCCTTTTTCTGGCACTCACTACCACATCATTCCAGTGTTTAGGACGGTAAATATTAGGAAAATACTTTTTTCGTTTCTGAACTAAGCCAAAATCCTGATCACAGGGCAGGTACGAGTGTCCGCCAACTAAAAATTTATGGTCTATTTCCTTCACAGAGAACTCTGAGCTGTTGACAATGTATTGGCACAGTACAGCAACCTTTATGTTTCTATTCTGGCCTCCGCACTGATCAGAGTACATAATTAGTTTTTCAGTCCTGACAAAATTGCGTATGAAGTACAGCAAACAAGAACCAATTTCTTGTGGCCCTCTCGACGCAATGGATTCATGCCACAGAAACATGTATACATCATTGTGCATGCCAAAGCAATATGTCCACAACTGACGTTTGTAATAGCAAACTCCAGTTGAGATGATCGGTGTAGGCAAAGTTTTCATCAAATCAAATGTTATCACTGTAACGTTACCATCTGATTTGCTAAGCAATGTATCACTATGTAAACCTGCCCGTGCATACTCAGCTTTTTGCTGATGGAATTCACGTTCTGCAATTAACTCCGTCCTCTCCTTATCATTATCGGCAGCTGTTATTTTTACCTGCAAAGCATCACATGTTCGACAAGAGTCGGACACTGGTGGATGAAATGACAAATTGAAGTTTCCGTAAAAAATTTTGCGGAAAATAAAATGAGAAACGGGCATTTGCTCCTCTGCACAGTATAGTGAATACATGACTGATAAATTTAAATCTGGTCCTAAATACTTTCTACCGTTATTTTTATGATGCGCATAATGGCTTTCATACGCCGGGAATTTTTCTATGAAACGTTTTACTACATCAACTTTGTGGCGAGGTGTTTTATTACCAGGTTCACCTTTACCTCTACCATCACGAGGAGGGGTGGCTTTTTCCCCTTTATTCTTGAGTACCCTATCGATTCTTCCAGCAGATACGGCTAAAGTATTCTGAAAGAATCTTTTGCACACCCTCGTTTCAGACCCATTTGAATTGAGCAAGTAATACAATCTCGTCTTCTCCCTACGTGAATGTTGCTGACCTACGTAAGACCGTGCTTTATCAACGACTTTAATCATGGTAAACAGGAAAGCCGACTGCAGATCGTGGCTGCCTAAATTATAAAACTCATTGAACACTTGTTCCTGCTGTTCTTCGTTGATGTGTTTGTGGCACTCATACCGGCACGTACACTCGCTGATTTTCCGCAATTCCTTTCGAGGTACAAGGTTACCCTTACGGTTTACATACTCTTGACCTAGAGCTCTCCGTTCTTTCCTAACGTTACGAAGCCATTTATCTTCGTTTCTAAGGCGCTTCTTTCCTCGGCTCCGTACCACGGCATCGTCGTTCGTCTCTGGCACGTCCTCTGGAACAGTTGTTGCTGCAGCCGTGCTCGCTCTCGCGTCTCCCGGCACTTCCCCATCGGACGCAAACATCTCTGTAATAACAATATCCATCCCTCAATGTAATATTAACTACACTACAGTAATGGTCAACGTGTGCATTGGTATCCACAGGCGAAGCAATTGCTCAACACAACTCGGCGGGCGGTAAAACATTGTTGTACACATAACATTATAAGTGATCGTTACTTGATTACACAAAATAGCAATACATAAAGTATTGTTTGTATGTCATTCTGTTTTCGTATGGAAAACAACCTGCATTTTCTGAACAAAGTCACCATTCGAGATACGGTACATCTAGACGTGTTTGCATATGAACGCGTTAGTGTACAATCGACAATGTTATCCGCAAAAAAGGAATGGAACACAATACAAACTAACCTTCCAATTGCTCCTCCACGCTTTTCGCAGGGGCTGCCATGCTGATCAACTGAAATACACGTCCACGTGGTCACTGGTCCAATACGTTGTTCCACACTAAATACACAAGTCTTTCGTTCGCCGGCGTCACGCGCAATGGCAGTGGACGGAGAGCATAGAGCACAAATGGACTATGACGCATAGTCCACTCCTGCTCTCAACGGTATCTATCGGCGGTTGAGTGCAACAGCAATGTTTACGTTGCTACATTAGACAAACCTTCAGATAAACAAACAGATCAACATGCATTGCATAATACTCGTATACTGTTATCACAACATGTCAATACCACAAATTCACAAAAAGTGTGGGTTAGTCCGCTTGTGCTCTCAGTGCCTCATATACAGTAAAGTCTCAAAAGGAAAAGAAAGGTCCCTATTTATTTACATAAAAGTTTTAAAGTGGACTAATGAGTCTCATCTATAACCAAAACCAAGAACACAGTGGCAGCTCAGTTTATATTTTGCAATCAGTTCATTAAGGTAATCCCCCATTTAGATAATTATGGAACTATTGCCCACTTTTCTCAAGTCTGAATAATCCATCACATTTTTTATTATGAGCATTTATTAGAATGGTGAGACAGCTTTATTATAATTCATCATAAATCATTAACTTTTTATATAGTCAGCAACAATATACATTGTTAGTATTTCATATTCTCAGGCCAAAGCTGTCATTTACATAGTCATTTATTGAATTTCAAATACTAATGGCAGACCTATGTATCAACAACTTTGCAATAATTCTTAATGCAACCACAGACCTTGTATCTCATCAATTCACCTTATTCAGTACATCATTATAAATGTCAGTATAAAACATTACAAACAGAGCCCAAAGATATCCCTAATACATCCCTTCCCTAACATGTTCGTCATTAACGCAGACTACTTTACTAGAAATCCTCATTCATCATCATAATATCTGATGAATCATAAATATGAAACTTCATGGCAGATTAAAACTGTGTGCCGGACCGAGACTCGAACTTAGGACCTTTGCCTTTTGCGGGCAAGTGCCCTACCGACTGAGCTACCCAAGCATGACTCACGCCCCATCCTCACAGCTTTAATTCCGTGAGTACCTAGTCTCCAACCTTCCAAACTTCATTCTGGAACCATAAATATCATTGTTGAACCCCCTATAAGTCACTGCAGAAAATCTCATCTTCAAAACTTCCTCTCAAATAAAAAATTATTTAGCAATAATACATATATACTTCCTCCATAACAACAGCAATATCTCGCTTATTTTGACTAAGATTACTTCAGTTTCATCATTGTAGGTCTTGATAGTAGTTTCTATTTTTTTCCTTTCTTTAATCTTTAGCTGTGATTCTAATTGTTCACTAGTTGATCCTACTTTTGTGCTCAGATCTCTCATATTAACTTACATACGGTTCATCAATTCATGGAAGTTTGGCTTTTTCTTGACTTGCATCTGTATCGTTTTGGGAATTCCCATTAATATATTCCCTAAAACGAAGTAAATTTTAAGATATGTTACAACTTATCTTCTTGTTTGCTGCGTAGTTTGGTGTGACAGTCCTCTGAAATGTTTTTAGGAACTTTCATGTAATGTATACTTCTACATGCTTATTCTTCCTTGGTAATTATGTGCTGCACATGTTTTCAACTGTAATATTTTTTATTCTTCAGATTCCATGGGTTCCATCAAGCAGATATTAACACACTGTTTTATTGTTCTGTTCAGCAAGAAAGAAAACTGTTAAACTTCATAATCAATTGCATTATCTTAGTCATGGCTCCATGTGTATCTATCTTCCACTGTATAAGCTGTATTGTAGTCCTGATCTCATGATGTATCCCTGTAGGTACATCTCTTCAATTTCCAAGACTTCCATATCGTGTTTTGTTACACGTAGCACATTCATAAATATACCTTTAAATTAAGAAATTGCCTGTGGTGATTTGAAAGGCCAGCAATGTATTGTGAAAAGTTCCATAAAATGTGTTGCAGAGTTCAGCTGGCTGCTGCTATATGAGATAGTCCCATACAAATGATTAGTGAGATAGATATTTGCATGTTCCTATGGGTCATAACTGTGACCTCTTGCTATGGATGTGGACAGTCAGTTTTACAAACTCAGCACGCTTTCTCAGTGAAAATTATGGTGACATTCTACTTTCACAATCTGTCAGCAAATGCATTACATGCAGTGTAGTAACAAGTAAAATTTCCCTGCTAATGCATTAAAATGTAGCAAATAACTCATAAATTTGATGTGACATAATAGGTAATGTGACATAAAAGCTAATGTTATTTTAAATTTCAAGAAGAATGCAGTAATCCAGTCAAATTTTGAGCAATGCTGTAGTTGCACTGCTATGATTGAAGAAGTTGGAACAGGTGGAGAAATATTCATGTCTTTGGTAAGGGCTGGTGCAACTTGCAGTGCATAAGCTGGTATTAAGAATAAGTTGAATGTGGAGGGAAGAAGGAGAAGCAAAAGTTGATACCATTCCTGTAAACTAATTGTGCTATATGGGAACATTTCTATGGGTAGATTATCTTTCTTAGATAAATGGAATGAAATAGTTTACTGATAGATAAATCCGTTATCTGAGGCACTACAGTGTTTTAAGAAATGTCAAACTGGTTGTATTGAGGTATTAAATGACACTCATTACTTGTAGGCCTACATATAACTACAGTCAGTAAAGGCATACTGGAGAGTGATGCGTATTATTGTCACAGAAGCATTAAAGCTTCATGGTGATGTAATACATTAATTATTCAGTACAATGTAAACAAAAATTCAGATAGGCAACCACTAACCTCCAGATAATTTATCCAGTTGATAAGACATCTAGGACAGGAAATGATTGTCGGCACCAAGCCTCATTCAGAATAATAGAAATCTTACTCACTTCCCATTACCTTTACTCTTTAATGGATTGTGTTGTGGATAATGATAGTTCTCAGAAAAACATTCACAATACAAGACACAAAAATAATTTTCATGTTGACATTACCTCATCATTTAGCGTTCAGTGTGGAATTATGTACTTCAGTGATAAGATGGTCAGCCAGCTCCCTTCATTCGTAAGGCAAGCAACTATTTAAAAAGTAATTAGCCACTCTTTCTACAAAATATCTGATACTCTAGTCAAGGATTGGAAATTCTTGTTAGCCCCATGGCATGCAGCACTGTTTGTTGTAAAGCTGATTAGTAAGTAATGGTGTATCACAACAACGTAAATAATTCTTTTCTTTGAAAACTATAGGTACAGAACTTAATCATGTAAAAATTTAGTAGGAGATAAACAGCAGTACCCTATATAACTGAAGCATCTATTTTTTCCCCTCCTGCTTCAAATCAGTAATTTACATTTAAATGCTATTAACTTTTATTTGATTCATTTCGTCACAGCCATCTGCACCTGGGAGACGACAATGTTTGCTAGGGTCTGACTCGCAATCCAATGCTATGTGTTCTGGGATTTTTCTTAAACAAGCCACCACAGTCTGTCCAAATACTTCTAGTTTAGGAGGCTCTGTTGTCTCTTTTACAATATCTTGTAATGCTGCTACTGCCTGAGATACAGCTTCAGTTTTTTTACTTTGTTTCTTCGAATTGCAATTCATTTCTCTGCAAATCCTCTTTGGGGTGTCTTGGGTCTGTGACGACCCTGGAGAATCAACCAAGCTACTATAACTTGCATCATCTATCAATTGAATACTGTTTGCAATGTCTGCTTCTACTTCAATAGAATCGTCTCCATCTTGACTTGGTGTATCCTAAAAAAGTCAAAACAAATCAACATTATATAGAACACATTGAACCAAAATAGTAATTGTGAATATTTTACAACATTGACAAATTTAAATCTTGCGGCATGTAGTATGTGAAGCATTTTTATGGCTTCCCACAAGAAAGATTTCTCACATACAACATATATTTTGCAAAAATATTTTTCTTGCACCCTAAATTATAATAAACCAGCCTGACAAAGATAAAAAAGAATTTCAGCTACAGTTAATACACAAATACAATGTGATTACATGTGTTGTAACATTTCAGGGACATAAAAATTAGCAGCTAAAACTCATTACTGCTTGGTCGTTCCATGGTCATGAATGTTAGATTTGTACAACTGACAGTGAAGTATAAACATGAAAATAAAACCCCACAAGTTAATACTTACCTTATGTGTATTAATGTGAAATGTTGATTAGTTCCATCAGAGAATATTTCCATAGCTTTAATATTATTTTTTGGTACTGAAGTATTTTCTGATTAAAAGCATGAACAATTAGCTTCTGTTACATATAATCAGATATAATAGCATATGAAACTGGACAAATAACTGCTTTAGTTTCATTAAATATGAAATTATGGGCGTGTGACAGTTTTCCCTAAACAGTTTTATTCTCTTGCCTCTAAACTGTAAAAAGTATTTCCAACTATTGTTTGAAACTGTTTGGAGATATTGAATACAATGAAATTTACCAAATACATTAAATCTTCAACAGTACATTTTCAGTAAAAATATAATCTACTGGTCATTATGGTGTGAAATATTGTAGCTACAAAGTCAGAAATTATCCAGTCTAACTTTTGAATTTGTGTACAAGAAGACAAAATCTATTGGGTTTCAGAATTATTCATTTTGATTTCACTTTTCATGGAATCACTGGAATACTTGTCTTAAAGGTGCAGAACTTTACTTGGGCGCAAGATTTTCAGTTTCATCACAACAGGGAATGTTTCACAGCACACACTACGACCTGATTTCCTACACAGATCAAACAGATGTACATATTACTAAATAAGATGTTTTGGAAACACAATAAATGGAAAATATTACTTACCAAAGTGTTTCTCGTCTTTCTTGTCTCGACTACATGTTTTAATAACCGGTCTGCAGCTTCAAACCAAGCAGGCTGGGTTTATAAATACCATCTGTAGACGCACCACTCTTAAGTGATTTCAGTACTTTTTTTATGTTCATTCGTGTAAGCATTTCAAATGCTTCGAATTTTTAATTTTGTTGTAGCTACATCAATTCTAGGTACATATTCACGCATACTGTTTACTATTTCAGTTGATGCAGAATCTCTCAAATTTCTGTCTTTGTATGATTCGCTTTTGTGGTTCCAAAGGCATTCTCGTTCTTGATACACCTCCAAGAATCTCATAATTGTCACTGTTGACCACTTTTTCGACATATTAATAGCAAACACACAAACAAAAGCACTATCTGGGAACGAATACGCACTAGAAAGGTTTGAATCCAGCCGCGAGGTAGCAATCGGATGACGTTATTCGATTGTGGAGAAGGCAAAATGGCGCAACAAAGTAGAACCAAGTTCAACTTTTTGTGGCTTGACAAAAGTTGCGCTTCTTAAATGGTGCCACCGAAAACTAGGAGTTCACACATGCAACTACAAAGCAACTGCAGTTCGCCATTAGCAGTGGCGATACTTTTCTTGCCTGTGTGACCCCGACTTTATTTGAACTATGCTATCGTTAAGCCATTGCATAAAAAGGGGGCTAGGCCTGATGCCAACAACTATCACCCAATCTCACTTCTGACAGTGTTATCCAAAATTCTTGAAAAAGTAATGTATTCAAGAGTAGTTTCACATACATTTGTAAAAATGAAGTGCTAACAAAATGTCGGTTTGGTTTTCATAAAAGGCTTTTCAACAGAAAATCCTATATATGCTTCCACTGATCAAATACTAAATGCTCTGAATAACTGAACATCACCCGTTGGCATTTTTTGTGATTTTTTTCCAAAGGCTTTTTGACTGTGTAAATCATGAAATTCTTCTAGTTAAGCTCAAGTATTGTGGTATGAGTGGGGCAGTCTGCAAATGGTTTAATTCATATTTAACTGGAAGAATGCAGAAGGTTTAAATAAACAGTACACATAATGTGCAAAAATCAGCAGATTCCTCAAACTGGGGAGGTATCAAGAGTGGTGTCCCACAGGGTTCGGTCTTGGGTGCCTTATTGTTCTTTATATATATCATATTCATGAAGATGCAAAGTTAGTTCTTTTTGCTATATAGTGATCATACCCAACAGACAAGAACTAACAGAGGACATTGTATGTAATGTCTTTCAGTAAATTATTAAGTGGTTCTCTGCAAATGGACTCTCACTGAGTTTCGAGAAAAAAACAGTATTTACAGTTCTGTACCGTAAATGGCATAACACCATTAATAAATATAGATATTGAACAGAAATCTGTTGCTAAGGCAGAATATTCAAAATTTCTGGGTGTGTGCATTGATGAAAGATTGAATTGGAAGAAACATGTTGATGATCTGCTGAAATGTTAGAGTTCAACTACTTATGCTATGAGGGTTATTGCAAATTTTGGTGCTAAACATATTAGTAAATTAGCTTACTACACCTATTTTCATTCCCTGCTTTCATATGGCATCATATTTTGCAGTAATTCACAATTAAGGGAAAAAGTATTCATTGCACAAAAGCGTGTAATCAGAATAATAGCTGGAACCCACACGAGATCATTTTGCAGACATATATTTAAGTAACTAGGGATAGTCACAGTACCTTCACAATATGTGTATGGAATTTGATAATAACCCATCCCAGTTCAAAAGCAATAGCAATGTGCATAGTTACAACACTAGAAGAAAGGATGACCTTCACTATTCTGTTAAATCAGACTTTGGCACAAAAACTGTTGAATTATGCCACCACAAAAATCTTTGGTCATTTACTAAAAAGCATTAAAAGTCTTAATAGGTTGCCAGCCGGCATTTAAAAACAAATTAAAAGAATTTCTGGATGACAACTTCTTATACTCAATAGATGAATTTTTTTCATACAAAGTAATTCAAAAAACTCAGTTATCTCGTGTAAAGATACCTTTCATTGAACTGACACATTCCACATCATTACAAAGTATTGTATTCATGATCTACAGAACAAGTATTAATATAGTGTACTGTACTGTATCTTCTCACTATAAGCATAAATACTTACATGAGTACTGCATTGAATCGTAGGTTAAACAAACCTTGAGTTTGCCAATATCCAATAGTGGTCTGTGTTAAGTAAATGCTTTCTTTGAAGTGTTAAATAAATACAGCAGCCAAGTAGTTAAAAATCAAGAGTAGAACATGTGTTGATGTGCCATATTCTAGATTATCTAAATCACAGAACAACTACCTAGGCTAACAGGTTAAGCACAGATTTTAAAGAATTGCCTGTAAATATTTTAAAAGCTACATTGCATAAGCTATTAGTATTATACAGTTGAATTTTTTGAAGATGAACGTACTGCTTTCTAACACACAATTTCTTCTTTTACCTATTTCATGTAAAAGACATTACATTGATGTAATAGATAGTGTAGAATTGTATGCTCTTGACTTTTGTCTTTTGCTTTAACGAGTCAAATGACAAAATTTTATCATCATCATCATTTGTTACAAAGTACAAGCTGACTTTACTGGACTAGTCTGCAGTGACTGCTCCTGCCTATTAATGATTCACATCTCTGAATGGTCTCTTAATTGATGGGATCTAAGGAACATGATGCATTATTGGAGCATGAGAGGCAGAAAGACACTTTGGCAAGTAATATATGTATTTATTGAATTTTGAATACATTTTATTCAATAGTTACAGAAAATTACAAGCTAAATCGTAGTCTTGCCATGGAACACTTCCGGTTGTTATGAAGAATTGACAATATTGGTCCCTAACAAGTGCTGCTTCTCGTGAGTGATTGTTGCTTCCAAGACATGTCACTTCCTGAAGCCCGGCAGTATGAATGTCCCTCCATGAACCTAGTTGTACTTCTCCTATGACAAGGTCTTCATTATCAGGCAGGCCTCGAGTGAGATACGAAGTTGATGTTCTGCGCAACCAGTTGTGCAATGCACTGCCTCACTTCGTGACAAAGATCTTCGAAGCAGATCAGCACAGATATGTCTGTAGTTAGTTGACGAAGTAGTATCGGCTGTCGTCAACAGATGGCAGAGCAATACAATTTTACCTAGAGAGCCTATATAGTGAGGTGACCATATTTTCTAGACTCAAATTCGGGACATTAACATATTTCCTAGGCCCAAATCCGAGACACATTCAAAATTTTGTAAAATAGGCTATATTTATTTATTTATTTATTTATTATATGAGGAGGAGGTTTCAATTAAATGTAATAAATACAAAATATAAATTAAATTTGTTACAAAGAAAAGCACATTTACATTTTATTAATTCCTTCTAAGATGAATGAGTGTGATCAGGGCAACTGTATTTATCAGTGCTGTGAATTTTCTTTATCAATTCTGTATTTTTCAACAACATATGAAAAAACTCGACACAAGTTTCATCATAATTTATTCTACTTACTAACATTGCTTTCATGGTTTCTACAGCCAACTGTGTTTTGTCACTTGTCCACATATTGTTCATGTGGGAAAATACCCTTTCAGTAGCAGCATTACTGCCAGGAAGCAGAAAAGAAACTCCACTAGCTTGAGTACATTTGTAAGTGGCGCATGATTCTGGCTGAAATGAGAAATCATCTTAACCCATATTTGACCTGGAACAGTGTTCTTAGCAGTCCATTCAATGATTTTCTCAGTGGTTACTTTTGTGTTAGCAGAAGAGCCAACACCATGTTACAAGTGGAGGCCGAAATGCACGCATTTTAGTTCATGCAGGCTGGCGTGAGGAGGGAAGAACTATACTGTCGTGAGGTCTGGAACATGACAAGGAATGAGAATTCAGAAAGCGGATGTAATTAGTTTGATACTTAACTTCAATCCATTAATGATGAATGTCACTCTTGACTGTACATGATTCACAATATTATCTGTTCAGAATACATTCTTGAAGATAGTAATTATAGTAACTGAATATGGCGCCTTGCTAGGTCGTAGCAAATGACGTAGCTGAAGGCTATGCTAAACTGTCGTCTCTGCAAATGAGAGTGTATATAGACAGTGAACCATCGCTAGAAAAGTCGGCTGTACAACTGGGCGAGTGCTAGGGAGTCTCTCCAGACAAGACTTGCCGTGTGGTGACGCTCGGTCTGCAGTCACTGATAGTACCGACACGCGGGTCCGATGTATACTAACGGACCGTGGCTGATTTAAAGGCTACCACCTAGCAAGTGTGGTGTCTGGCGGTGACACCACAGTTACAAACTGTTTGACACTGACATACTCATCATACATAACATTTTCTGCAAACTGAACATATGGCACAGTTTCGCTAACTAGAGTAGTAGTTCTTTCAGTGTCATCCCATACCGGTATTTGATTCAAGGTAACCCAATTGTAGCAGTCAAAGTTCTGGAAACTTTTTTCAGTCCACTTTTTTTTAAAGTAGGATAGAGCAGTTTCATAGAAAAATAATACAGCATCATGAAAACTCTTTACCTCTGCTGGAAGCAGACCTACCTCTGTTTCAAGAGTTTCAAAAATTGTTTTAACTCTTGAGGGGAGGAACTGGTCTTCAATTTTGGACTGCAATGTAGTTTTCAACTTACTAATACAATCGGCCACTTCAAATATAGTGACTGTCTGTCCTTCAACTTTTTTAACTGCTTCATGAAATGATGAAGCCTGACTGTGAACAAAGTATAGCCATATTTCAGACAAAGGGTTTTGAAAGAAGTTTTGAAGTAACAATGGACACTTCAGATTGGCAGTATGATTTTAGTGGTTTAAACATTTTGATGACTCGCTCAACAGCAGACAACAGTGCTAACCATCTTGTTTGGGCATAACCCAAAATCATTGCAAAATCTGTTTCAACAAAGCTGCAAAAGTCCTTCAGAGTTTCAACTCTCAAAATGTATGATATGAAATACAGAAATATTTTGGAAACTACAATTTCTATATCTACAGGCAAAATATCAGTAGCTGCTCGAACAGTATTATGCAGTATATGAGCAGCACACAACCAACCCCTATCAGTCTGACAGAGTTCCACTTGTACAGGGTGGCGCAGGGAAACAGGAAGTTTCGAACTAACGTCATTTCCATGAATAAATTCATAAAACTAGTAATTTATTAACGAAAGTGAATGTATTCAGTATGCCATTATTCAGTATGTCTTTACAATCAAAATGTCCAAAAGTGTCTCTTTACTTTCTAAAGATGACATCGGAGAGATGTGCTCCCATTCGGCGTTCACACTCTTAACAGCCTGTTATGAAAACTCTGAAATGCGGGGTGTAGCAAATCTTGGGGAATGGCAGTGATTTCGTTATCAATGTTCTCCTTCAGTTCATGGATTGTTGCAGGATGTGTACGGTACACCTTGCCTTTAAGATATCGCCACAGGAAGAAGTCGCACACACTAAGATCAGGGGATCTCGCAGGCCATGCAATGTCACCGTTACGTGAAATAATGCGTCTTCCAAACAATTGACAAACTGCTGCCATCGATTGTCGAGCAGTGTGTGACTTGGCTCCGTCCTGCTGGAACCACATGTTTTCGACGTTAAGATTAAGCTCGTACAGTCTCGGTTTGAAGCATTTCAACATATCGAGTGGATGTTACTGTCACTGCACTACCATCCTCACGTTCAAAAAAAAGAAGGGCCTATAACGCCATGACATGATACAGCACACCATATTGTAACCTTGGCGCTATGTAGTGGTCGCTGGTGAAACTAAATGGCAATGTGTTCACATCAATTGTGCAAAGTTTCAAACATCTGCCGGCGCTACAGTGCTGCCAACTGTAACATTAAAAATTTCTCGTTCCCCTGCGCCACCCTGTAGTTTAGTAAAAACATTATTCTGACCCTTTCTTTCAGCACCTCCAAAATTGCAATTAGTGTTATCAGCACACAGTCCAACAAGTTTTTCTTCTAGGCTGTTTTTTCTGAGGCTGTCTGTTAAATAGCCACTCACAATAATAGATGTTTCCCCAGGCAACGATTTTAATTGTAATAATCTTACTTTTACACCAGTTTTGTAATCAAAATATCTGACGAGTCTAGGAAAGACCTTAATCTCTTTGTGGTTAGATGCATTAGTCATAAATGAAATAAATGTCACTTTTTCTAAATCACGTCGCAACATATCTAATGCATGAGGAGCTAACACATTCACAATTATGGCCTTTGTTTTTGTACGTGCACAAGAAAATTTAGGCTCTAATGTCGCTTGAAGAAGCTTCGATGTACAATCCATAGATCTGAAACTATGATTGTGGTGAATTGTGTGATACGCAAAAACGCCCTCAGTTGCAACTAAACTGTCCTCCTGACCACAAAGTTTCTCTGATGTAAAAAATGACTTTAACCCTTTCAGTCACACATTTTCAATTTTAAAAATAAAAATTTGAAATTTGGCATACTTATTAACCAGATTTTTTTGATAATTTTGAATACAAAATTTCCTAATTTGAATCATCCGGAAGCTGGATCTGGATCATCCTATATATAGGACACATTGAGTGGTGTTCTTCTTTCTGTTGCCTCCTTCTTATACGCTGACCATGAATTAGTTACTGCTAGATCCAATTAATGGATGAACATTCTTAGATTCCTCTTCTTGGACCTTTTGTTAGGGATAGTAACAATATGTAAACAATACCTATAGGTACAATTTACATAAAATTACGTAATTTTTTTTTATTAGTAGAGGGAAACATTCCACACGGGAAAAATATATTTAAAAACAAAGATGGTGTGACTTACCATACGAAAGCGCTGGCAGGTCGATAGAAACACAAACAGACACATACATACACACAAAATTCAAGCTTTCGCAACAAACTGTTGCCCCATCAGGAAAGAGGGGAGGAGAGGGAAAGACAAAAGGAAGTGGGTTTTAAGGGAGAGGGTAAGGAGTCATTCCAATCCCGGGAGCAGAAAGACTTACCTTAGGGGGGAAAAAAAGGACGGGTATACACTCGCGCACGCACGCACGCGCGCGCGCGCGCGTGAGTGTAACCTGTCCTTTTTTCCCCCCCCTAAGGTAAGTCTTTCTGCTCCCAGGATTGGAATGACTCCTTACCCTCTCCCTTAAAACCCACATCCTTTCGTCTTTCCCTCTCCTTCCCTCTTTCATGATGAGGCAACAGTTTGTTGCGAAAGCTTGAATTTCGTGTGTATGTTTGTGTTTGTGTGTCTATCGACCTGCCAGCGCTTTCGTTCGGTAAGTCACATCATCTGTGTTCACAGAATATTATTATTTTGTGTGAAATTGTGTAAACCAGTTTCTGTTTTTGGATATGCACAAATGTATATTGCACTTCGAACACAAAAAATAAGTTTTTCCCTTTGCAGCTCTCATTCTTACACCTATCTTGGGTATTTTTTGTGCTCACTTCTGGTAGGTGGTTCATTTGGTCATACTGTACATCCATCACTGGCTTGATAGCTGCAATCCGTTTGTGATGCAGTGGCCCAGAAAGTGGTGCCTCATCACTGGATGGCCTTCCTCTCTTCTTGGCAGGGGTTTTACCTCCAATTATGAGGGCTTCAGCGACATACTGTCTGAAATGGATAAGGTCCATGGTATCTTTCTTTGTAACTTGTTGGCTGGCAGCCTCCTACTTATTCTCTGACCATGAATTAGTTACTGCTAGATCCAATCCGTGAGTGAACATTCTTAAGAGCCCACTTCTTGGATCTAATGAATGTTCTGTACAGTGACAAGAGGAAATCTAGTTTGTCAACTCCTCCCATGCTGGCATTGTACAGTTCAACACATGCAGACCTGGGAACGTCTATGTACTTTCGTTGTCTCTTGTCCCAACGACGACATGTGTCAGCACTACCTTTTCCAATAAAGTTTGATCTTAAGGTGACACATGAGTTGTCAAACCATTTGGTTGGTATAACACCATCCATGCTAAAAACTTCATCCTCTGATCCTCGGGGCAATTTATTCATTTCAGAATCAGATTTAAATGGAGGTTTCATAAACCTATCGGTTCGAATAGTCCCTACAGCATAAATATTTTTCTTCAACAGCATACTGAAAAAGTGAATAAGTACTAAAGAAGTTGTCAAAATATACCTGACAAAATGGCGTATTTATTCTCTCTGATGATTCCATTACTATTGCACCCCATTTTGTCGGTTTATTGCTTATGTATTGTTTTACGTCTAGTGAAATTTTGAATGGAACCATTTGTTTGTCAATACTTAATTTAGGTTCAATTTCTAGTTCACTGCATCTTTTTCGGATGGTGTTATAGATAGGACGAACTTTCCAGAACGTGCCCTTGTTGCCTGGCTTTTCTTTGTCTCTTACAACATGAAAGCACATTCTTAATTTTAAAAATCTGTTGAGTGAAATCCCTATCAGCTATGAGAGGAATCTGGAATCGTGGCTCCCAATACATGCGTACTCTTGGATACTCTAGATTATCCATAGCTAAATGGATCCCTAGAAAAATCTTCATCTCATGTACTGTTGTTGGAGCATAGTTGGCAGTATTGTTGTGCACCGCATAATAATTTGTACAATACACCGTCTGCACAATTAGGTCATCTGGTAGGTACTGATGAAAAATTTCAAGAGGATTCAGTGTCGCAGGTATTTCATTTTCTCCTTGCTGCTCAAAGTGGTTTCTAACAGCTGAATCATATTCTCCTCTCAACCACTTCACATTCATTTTCTCGGCCAAATTCATGTTTTTAAAATATTGTATTTGGAATTCTTTTAATGTTGGACACGTAAATGGAATTTCTTCTCCATCATCTTCACCCAGATCTTCTACAACGTCAGTTCTACCAGCCTGTGAACGAAGTCTCATTTGCAGTTGTGAGGTAACTTCACAATAGACTTCATTATACGAAGGTTATTCTCCACAATTTCTACTGTATACAGGACCAGTACATTAGTGTAAAGGTTAGTAATGTCGAACGATATTAACTTTGTCTCCTGATTACATTCCAAATTTTTTTATTTTATTAATCAGTGATTGGCTATTCATTATTGAATAATTATTCTGAAATACGTATGATTTTTTAATCTTGTCGTGAAGGAACCTGGCTAAATTGTGATATCCGCTACTAATACTATTTACTATTGGATGGATAGGGTGGTTTATTTAATGTACTTTGAATTGAGAACGAAGTTTGGGAGTCTGGAGGTTCATGTTTATCAGCTGTTTTATTTGAAAGGGCTTTAGCAAATGTTTAGCCCCATTTACAGCACATCTAATTTCTTTTTGTAGACCGGGAGTAGGGTTGTCCTCTATTTCAGATACATTATTAGGAGACAAAGTTAATATCGTTCGACATTACACTAATGTACCGGTCCTGTATACAGTAGAAATTGTGGAGAATAACCTTAGTACCTATAAAAAATATATAACAGACAAACAGATTACTGATTTCATACGTTTGTTGTCATTGGTAGTAAAATATAACTACTTCAAGTTTAATGACAAACTGTATAAACAACTTGATGGCCTAGCAATGGGTAATCCGCTAGCCAGAATTTTAGCTGACATATTCATCAATTCGCTCGAAGACAAATTCTTCAGTAGGTATGACTCTACAGAATTAGGTATTTTATCCTATTCGCGATACTTAGATGACATTTTGATTATATACAATGGCACTAATGAAGGAGTAGATCAACTGTTCAATTTGTTCAATAACCTCCATGAAAAAAATTAGTTTCACATGTGAGTTACAAAATGAACGCCGCGAGTTAAATTTCCTAGATCTGAAGTTGGCGATAATAGAGAATAAAATAATTTTTGATATTTTTCAAAAACCGACGAGTACTGATCATACCGTACCTGCAGACTCGACACACCCTCAGTCTCTCATAAGAAAGTTTTCTTTCATTCAGCAATTCACCGTGCTGTGGTTACTCCCTTATCACCAGAAAAACTGCAAAAAGAAACTGATGTAATTAAGACAATAGCATTTAATAACGGCTATGGACCCACATTAGTGGAAAACATCCTTAAAGAAAAAGCTAAAGGAGGAGTCACCACTTTAGGTACTGGTCAAACTAATAATAATGATAAAAAGTACATCTCAATATCCCTTTTAGGTAACATATCGTATAGGATTCAGCATCTCTTAACTAAAAAATACGGCTGCAAGGTTGCTTTCTCCACACAAAAATAATTTACAAAAAAATTTAATTCATAATCTAAAAGCTTCAGACGAACCTTTACATGGCTCAGGGGTATATAAAATTTCCTGTAATACATGTCCAGCATTTTATATTGGACAGACAGGCAGAGCTTACAACGTAAGTTACAAAAAAACATCTTTTAGGCAAAAAAGACACTAATGTGCAAAATTCAACATTTGCAGAACATCTTTTCATAACAGGGCATAACCCCAAAGAATTAAATGAAATGACAATTCTGCATAGGGAGAAAACTTGATGTCTTGGAAGAACTTGAAATTTTCAGGCACACACCAAATAAAGATGACGTTGAATGAACAAGTACATTTGAAAAATAAAAATTTCTTTAATGCTTTTAAACAAGAGCTCTCAGTTTTATGATACTTATAATCCAGGTTCTCTCCTCCTTTTCAGAAACATTAGTTTACCTCTGTTAAGTTACACTCATTACTAACACACCAGATGACCTCTGTGCCCTAGTTATGCAAGCATTCTTTTCAAATTTTGTGTCATAATAATGAACTGATGTTCTTCATTACGTATGTAATTCCAGTCGTATTTAACTCTGGTTCTACCTGTGCTACGTAAAACGTAGCGAACTTTGTACTATTTTATCCCGTTTGAAACCCATTTATAAATGTTACTCAATAATTTGTAAAATTAATTTTTGTTAAAAGCTATATTGGCTATACGTATGATTTACTTCAGAAAATGTGTAATATACAAAATTGTTTTGCTCACGTTACTAGTGGCCCACTTGTGGCGCGCCCTACATTACGTGTACTTGGCAGCGTGACTAATTGCCACACAGTCAGTCTCCTCACACCACACCGGTGTTACTTATGTCTTAATGTTTGACTTTTTGAAGAACACTATGTCTTATATTTTAATGTATGACTTCAGTAACTCAGCTCTTAAATCATTGTACATCTTTGATGATATGTTCTTCATGTAAGTACTATTTGTTTCACACTCGTTTACATTATGTAAACTTTTATTAGATAAGAAATTTAATCTGACATATTCATTTTAGGTAATTACCTTACTTTCTGATGAAGTCACACTTACAGGTGACGAAACCTGGTCAAGGTATATAGAAAATCTATGCAACCGGTTGGTAGATTTTTACATATTTTTCAAAAAACTCGGAGAAATAGTTTTTCTGTGATGTTAGACAGAGGAAAACTGAACAACCTTTGCACCTTATTTTGGTTTTATTCGTACAGCCACTGTTCTTACACCTCATGCCATTTTTCAACCCAGTCATTTCTGGTAAATGGGTTACAGAAGGTGAAGGTGATTGTGGCGGCAATAATCTTCGCCTTTTAGGAGTTGACTCCTCACCATCTTCATCAGAATGTTGTTCCTCTTGGCCCCTTAACAAATGTTCAGCAATTCTAATTTTGAAATCAAGGTACTGCAGGATATTCTTCTTTGGCTCGTCGTTCTTAATTTGGTCACTTCTGTACTGAATCCAGCTATTTGCAATTCCCAGATCTATGAAGTGAAAAGTAGTTTTTACTGGCCACTTTTTGGTTCCGGTGCAGATCCTGTAAAAACTACTCATTGTGTCAATTAGGTCTATGCCACCCGTATTTTTATTGTAGCAGCTGATTACTGCTGGACGGGGAACCTGAATGTATCTCCGATCTTTTTTCGACCACCTTTTACATTGACCCATAGGGTTCTTCCCAACCTTCGTCGATTCAGTTATGACTGGCTTTCGGTCATACCATTTTACAATAGAAATGCGTTTGTCTTTTTTCACTGTCTGGTCAACAGACCCACATCCTTGATTTGTAAGAATCTTGTCTGCTGTCAGATGGACTGCTCTGGGTATTCTTGATTTCATGATTGTTCCAATGGCAGGCAAGTTTTTTTCAGCCAATGATTCCAGTAAAGGAACAGAGGTAAAATATCTATCAAAGAACACATGTGTTCCATCTGGAAGACTCTGGCAAAGCCTGGGGACTGCTGAGGCTCCTATTCCTTGTTTTAATTGTTGACCAATAGCTTCTGACACCGGCATCCAGTTGATTGTACAGATGGGGAATACTCTCTTGGGATATGTTATTCTACACCTGTTTGAACTATTCATGTAGTTCTGTAACAGTTGTTCGTTGACGAGTCGCACGAGTATCTTCTCATCCCATCATATGCCACACGTGCTTGATTGGAGAAAAGTCCAGAGATAGTGCTGGCCAGGGAAGTTGCTGCATGTCTTACACAGCACATTGAGTTTCATGGGAAGTGTTTGGGTGAGCATTATCCTCTTGGAACAACACATTACCTTCCTTTGCAAGAATGGCAAAAGAACAGGTCTAACATCGTGCACATACCAAGTGCTGGCTAGCAACCCCTCCAGAAACACCAAAGATGAACAAGAGTTTTAACTTATCGCACTCTGGACCGTAAGGCTTGGAGTGGGGTGAATTATGTCTTGGATGAATGCACTCTACGAGACAGTGGTCACCAGATGTATCCAGAAGCTTTTGAAGATCAGTTTATTTTGCTAATTTGACAGGATTCAGTGCGTGTTTTCATTCAAGCTCAGGAAATCTTGGAAATTGTTTGCCCAATGTACAGATGGGAATACTCTCTTGGGATATGTTATTCTACACCTGTTTGAACTATTCATGTAGTTCTGTAACAGTTGTCGGTTGACGACCTGCTACCAAAAACAGCCATCCACACAATCAGTTGGGGTGCTGGCTACAACATAACACCAAAACCTAATGATTGTAGCACTCATATTTCGTCCTCCACGTTGCTGCTAAATGTGACAATGTGTTTGACAGAAGATGACGAGTTCTCAGTATATTTTAGTAAGCAGGATGGAATTTCCTGACAACTTCGCTCAGCTTGACCTTCATACCAAATGAACATTGTGACCATAGAAGTTTTTAAATCATGGGTGCAAAAATTGTATGTCCACTACTGTCTGCAATGAAACATATTGCTGCAGGTGAGTACTGAGGTTGGGAGAGTCATCTCTAAATCAAAATGCGTGACTGCAGTAGTCTTATCATCTCTAAAATGTTAGACTGCATTAGTTTTTGCTCGCTTTGCAGCTTCTGCTTTTGTCAGATGAATATCCTTCTGAATTTTGGGTGCACAGACATTTTTATAGCCATGCTTTAACAGGTTTTCCGGTCTGTCACAAGTTGTGCATGGATCAGTGTGAGGTTTTGAACATAAGATTAAAATGGTTTGCAAATATACAGGGTGTTCCAAAAAGAAAGAACAGATATCAGTTTTTTATTACAGACAAACTATCAAAGATAGAAACACATTTGTGCATGTCACTGGATAGAAGAAGGTTCAGAGTTTTTATGTTCACACAGACACTGTACCATACACTGAATATGAGCACCCTGCATTGCTTGAGAAACATTAAAACAGTAGTCCACTTCATTCGATATTCGAATCAGGTCCCTGTTTATTTAGTTGACAGCTTCAACAATTCAGTTTCTCAACTCTTGAAGAGTAGCTGTGTGGCGGTCGCTGCGCTCCTCTTGATTATTGGTAATATTACTTGTGATAACCCAACACGATAGATCATCGGACTTCGTATGGCGCGACTGCACACGGGTGCGACAGATTGTACGCAATGACCTGTATCTTGGTGCCTGGAGTTTACAGCCTTAACGCTATGTTTATATTAGTAAATTTTTAAAAGCACATTATTGCGCAACAACACACTTTTCCAGTAAATACTCTTCTCGTTCTGCATCTTTTTAATATGAACCGCTCCATAAGACGTTGTTTTGGTTATGTATTTTTAAATAATTAATAACTTTTAGTGCACTTAGTAATTTGTCTTGGCTTGCTCACGTGCGATATGTCTGCTGCCTTGCTACCCCACAATTCGAATGCTCATTGTTCTTTCTCCCCACGGCGAGCTAGGCTATTCCGTTTGGGCTACCTGGGTGAATCCCCACCTTGCTACTTTTGTAAAATTAACTTGTACATTTACTTATATCCTATTTACTTTCATACATTGTTTTTCCATCAGTCCATATTAATTACCTTTTTTTATTCATTTAATTATTATCTATATTCCTTAAAAACTATTGAATATATTTACTAGGGAATACTCGTCGTATAGTAATGCTTGCAGTACCGTTCACCTTTTGGCCGCTCGATGGCTCTCCTTGCCTGTCTCCAATCACTCCTGCCAGCTCGTGCCATTCCTTTACACTAATACTACTGCTCTCAGCACTTGTAGCGTCTTGTAGCATCTTAGCTGCCATAGGTAGGTCAAACACTGTCTTTTGTGTATCCCCACTGAAAAAAATCGCACAGTGTGAGGTCTGATGACCTGGAAGGCTAAATCAGTGAACAAGATCTTGGTGCCCACCTCTCCCAATCCAATATTGTGGGGTGATGTTGTTAAGGAAACACTGCAACTCCAGGTGAAAGTGAGTTGGGACATAAAAATGAAAATGTTGGAATCTTAATGAAGTTGCGGGAACACCAATTTTGCAGCATGTCCAGGTATGACATTTTTGTCACATTTTCCTCTGAAAAAGAGACGGGTCCATAAACTTTATGAACAGAAATGGCTCAAAACCCACTCAATTTCAGTGAGTCATTCATGTTTGACAGTGGTGCCAGCAATCTGTGACCACCAAATTCTTACATTATGGGGGCTTACTGATGTAATGCCAATCCATCCAAAAAGATGAGTCATTTGGAATAAGTGTCCTTTCAATTTTCCTAGCGAATTGAAATGTGAAATTCATACCTTCTGTTATGGTTGCCGGGAAGCGATTGTTTCAGTAACTGCAACTTTTAAGGCTTGAAGTGCAGGTACTATTTTAGAACATGTCACACCATTTTTGAAGAAGTTGACGTTCCTAGTCTGCCCCTCTTGTCGTCTTCAAAGGGCTCCATGTGAACACATGTGAACACATCATTTTAATCAGAAGTGTGTCGCTGACCAATGTACAAGAATTTATAAATCATCTATTTGTGCAGGGGCTGCTTCCTGCAGAATCGATGGTGGAATGCACATTGAACTTATACAGTGCATAGAATTACTGCAAATTTCAACACGGCAGATGATTTCTCCTGTGATGTAGTCACCACTTTGCTATAAACCAACAGTGCAGTTGTTTGAAAACCTAGAACACAACTCTGTCCAGTGACGTGTGCAATGTGTAATCCCCCCCTGTCCTTCCTTCTTCTATTTGTTGTCCACATTAAACAATGTCCAGTCCAAGTAAAAGTCCAAGCAAAGTCTTTTACAAAGATTTGAGAAGAGCAAAGATTACAATAAACTTTCAAGTTTATTTACCTTGTCATGCTGAGATGACTCCAGTGCTTCTTGTCTAGGGGTCTGATTCTTGAAGCTGAAAATCCTCATGGTTGGTTTGAGCCAAATAAATTGGAAGATCGTTGCTGCAGATTTTTTTTACGTAAATGTATTTTCCACTGATTTCTCACATTGTAGTATATCATACAGTATTTTGATTTTTCACATTAGCAAAGACGAAATTACATTGTCCCCAGCTATTATACAAAATACGTCCAATCACATCAGAGGCAAGCTTTGACTCTCCCTCTCTGCGGAAATAACAATATTTCAAAGGGTTTACAACTTTTCTTAACAAATGAATTCCCATTAGTTTTCATTACATTATTAATTTTGATTATCATTTCATAAATAATTAATCCAGAAATAAACACGATAAACAGTACAGGATTGCATAATTAATAACAGAAATTTTAAGTGTGCAAATAATTTGTAATTTCAAATCTTTCTAAAAAAAATAATAATTTTAACTGTGCATTCAGAACTAGTACTTATTGATTATAACATTTAAACTAAAACATTTCATAAAGTAATTCCTTCGCATAAATTTTAGCTTGCAATATAACACACTGTGTATAAAATTATGTGAAAGTTTCCAGAAAAGCAATTAAGATACTATTTTTAGAATTTTGGGCAGGTCAATATTATTGGTATTGACAACTACTGTTGACGGAAAGTGATGCTAGAGGAGGATGTCCCTTCACAACATCCCCTTCACATAATATGGAAGCAATGTGTTTACAATATTTTGTGACCACCTATAAGGTTTGCCAAACAGTGTACAAAATGATGGCGGCAAAAGATAGAACACAGATTGTGAAAGTTAAATTCCAAAACAACAAGAAAATTTTAGGTTGTATAACCATCACTTCCCTACGAACATAAGTATAGGTTACCTTGCAAAAATCTGAAAAAGGTATAGATTCTGAAAAATTTCTGATTACAGCAAACATAGTTCTTCTTGCTTACAATTTGTCTATAGTCCTAATGTGTGAAACTTGAGTAGTGAAATGGCAAAATTAGCATAAAATTACAGACAAAATTTACGCGAAGTTCCTCTAACATATCTAGCTTCGTACGTAATGGTCTAATCTCGTGTAATCTTTGTCTCCTTCAGCATTGCAATGAATGAGGTTTAAGTGTCTATTAATGTTATGTAAAAATAAATAAATAAATTATTATAGGAAAATGTTACCATAATAATCGAATCTAAATTAACATAATACAAAAGTGAAACATTATTTCTACTAACATAGTAAATACCACAAGTGTACACGTATTAACCATCATAAAGTAGAATTCAGATGTGTGGAAGTATCTGATACATAACATGTAAACTACAAGAATATTGATCACACCAGTTTATAAGTCCCTTTAACCAATATACTTAAGATTGAATGATCTTTATGAGTGAGAGTAACAGGTTGTTAATTACGAATGGAGTTAAGCTGAAACACTGCTTCAAATCAGCAACTTAAGAAACATGTACCCAATTTTTGTGCAATATAGGTTTAGATTAAGGTGTTACAGAACATAATTACAGTGACCCCAAAACCAAAATCTTAACCTATTACAGGAAATGTAAGAAAAAATCTACTATGGAAGTCATAATCTATACATATATGAAGACATGGAATTCAAATTTTCAGATCTGTGGAACATTCTGTGCCAAGACAAATGATACAAAGTCAAAACTACAACATTACAACACTAAACTATAGAAATAAATGCAGAGGTAATGTAAAGTACTAGAATTACAAATTGCAAGTTTCCATCTATAAAGTCACACCTTCAAAATCGTCAAAAGAGAAGGAAAAATTCAGAGCCTAAGTGTACAACAAGTGAGCTGACTCGAAAAACTCATGACGACAGGTACTGACCAGAAATATGGACCAAGTCACAAATACAAACCAGAGTATGTAAGGATATGTTGATTAATGAAAAGAGAAAACAATAAAAAAAATATTAGGGCCTATGCTTACGATGTGGGGACTGATCCATGAATCCAGGCTACATCGGGTACACACCAGCAGAAATGTTTAGACTCAACAAAATGAATAAAGTTAATGATCATATATCAGTCATACATAAAGAATAATTAGAGGAAGCATCTAGGCTCAATCAGTAGTTGCGCTTGCACGCACACACACAATTCTCAATAAAAATACCAGATATTCCATCTTAAACTTCAGTATTTCTAGAGATTATAAAAAAAATTAGAACTGGGTTTACCGAGTACCCCAGCTTGCCCTGTAGTGAGGGCAAGATGATTCAGTGAACACAGGTTTACAAATTTATAGAAGATTAATATCTAATGAAAATGAAAATGCATTAAGTAAACATCATATGATGATAAAGTTCAGTAAGTATTACAGACATGCTAACTTCCAAAAGTGAAAAATCAGGAGAATTTTAGCGGTGTACTATTGTGAATTACAACACATCCCTGACGATTAAAGCTGCAATAATTCAATAACTGTAACAATTCAATTACATGTAAATACTAAATAATGGACATATCTGAGCCTTCGGACTGTATAATTTATCATTCAACATGCTGAACAATATGAATGATGAGCTCTGCAGGTTTCTTTGGATTCACACACATTCAAATGAAGCACTCTCGAGAGAACTACAGTTCGAAATTACGATCCGAGGAAACAAATTAACATATATTAGATTTCTGTTTTGACATTAGCACAGTTTTTGCGTGAATAAATCACTGTAAATGATAACACATTTTCATTTCATAATGCAACCCATATTTGCATGGCATCTTATATCTGTAAGACATCTTTCCCAAATTTAAATCAATTTCATACAGGATGTACATGTTAGGCTTAGCAAATAATCTGAATAGTTTATCAGTCTGAATTTGTCTGATTACGGTAGTTACTTATTCAGCACACTCTGTAGCTGACTTAGCCTTCTTCAAAAACTCTGAACTAAATTTCTGCTCAAAGCACTTGCCTTTTTGAACTGATTTTAAAGTCAAAAATTCTCCAAAGACATTTCTGAAGGCATGGACCTGAACTGAGTTTTGGTCTTTGTAACTGTGCTAAAAATTCTCTCACACTCCGCATTGCTATGTGCAATTGACAAAATAGCCAGCATCACCTTCCAAGTTTATCATATTGAAGAACCT
Source organism: Schistocerca americana (assembly GCF_021461395.2). NCBI lineage: Eukaryota > Metazoa > Arthropoda > Insecta > Orthoptera > Acrididae > Schistocerca > Schistocerca americana. Next base: position 49,190,107 of record NC_060127.1, read on the forward strand.
CATCAGCCGATTTATTCTGACCAACCCACGCCCACTGAACATCAGTTCTCTCTGCTGCCTAGTTGGTTTCTTCCAGATGAAAGTTACAGAACTGAGAGTGAAGAATATCAACTTCTGTATCCAAGTTTTCACTTTCGCTAATCAGAATATTAGGAAATCTGTTTATAAAAAATCTAAGGCTGGAAAATGATGCTTTGCCAATTATAGAAATATTTGCAACTTCTGCATGGATTAAAACTTCATCATTGAATGGAAATTTGTGTATCATGTCATCACATGATGATAAACATTTTCTTACAGACTTAGAGAATATAGACTTTTCCTCAGGCTTCAAAGGGGTCACCAAAGCAAATGTAGAATTCCCTATCATCAGATTACAATCGTCCTTTTGATTGGCTGGAGTGTGATAATCTACATCAATAAGAGAGCTGGAGGTTTTAATAATGAGTGGTCTCACAAATCTAGCTATCGCATTCTTCAATAGCTCCTCCAAAACTGACCTCAATAAGTGGATATGTTGGCCACTTGACTGAAGAGCTACATTTTGGCTCTCAAGCAAGGCATAAAACTTGAAAGGAAAAGGCATAAAGATTCATGTAAATTTGATGACAGAAACATGAACAGTTGTTCCTCACATGATAAAGCATGGTCCACAGTGTCAATGATTTTCTGTAAAACTGATTACTGGGTTTTTCTTTTAAGTGAGGAGTGTGGTGAAATCTTATCACAGTGCTTGGACTTGTGATATGAAGTAGACACATCTACATTTTGAGTTGTTTGTTGTTGTGGTCTTCAGTCCTGAGACTGGTAGGATGCAGCTCTCCATGCTACTCTATCCTGTGCAAGCTTCATCATCTCCCAGTACCTACTGCAGCCTACATCCTTCTGAATCTGCTTAGTGTATTCATCTGTTGGTCTCCCTCTACCATTTTTACCCTCCACGCCGCCCTCCAGTACTAAATTGGTGATCCCTTGATGCCTCTGAACATGTCCTACCAACCGACCCCTTCTTCTAGTCAAGTTGTGCCACAAACTTCTCTTCTCCCCAATCCTATTCAATACCTCCTCATTAGTTACGTGATCTACCCATCTGATCTTCAGCATTCTTCTGTAGCACCACATTTCGAAAGCTTCTGTTCTCTTCTTGTCTAAACTATTTGTCATCCATGTTTCACTTCCATACATGGCTACACTCCATACAAATACTTTCAGAAACGGCTTCCTGGCACATAAATCTATACTTGATGTTAACAAATTTCTGTTCTTCAGAAACGCTTTCCTTGCCATTACGAGTCTACATTTTATATCCTCTCTACTTCGACCATCATCAGTTATTTTGCTCCCCAAATAGCAAAACTCCTTTACTACTTTAAGTGTATCATTTCCTAAACTAATTCCCTCAGCATCACCCGATTTAATTCGACTACATTCCATTATCCTCGTTTTGCTTTTGTTGATTTTCATCTTATACCCTCCTTTCAAGACACTGTCCATTCCGTTCAACTGCTTTTCCAAGTCCTTTGCGGTCTATGACAGAATTACAATGTCATCAGCGAACCTCAAAGTTTTTATTTCTTCTCCATGGATTTTAATACCTACTCCGAACTTTTCTTTTGTTTCCTTTACTGCTTGCTCAATATACATATTGAATAGCATTGGGGAGAGGCTACAACCCTGTATCACTCCCTTCCCAACCACTGCTTCCCTTTCATGTCCCTCGACTCTTATAACTGCCATCTGCTTTCTGTACAAATTGTAAATAGCTTTTCGCTCCCTGTATTTTACCCCTGCCATCTTCAGAATTTGAAAGAGAGAATTCCAGTCAACATTGTCAAAAGCTTTCTCTAAGTCTACAAATGCCAGAAACGTAGGTTTGCCTTTCCTTAATCTTTCTTCTAAGATAATTCGTAGGGTCAGTATTGCCTCACGTGTTCCAACATTTCTACGGAATCCAAACTGATCTTCCCCGAGGTCGGCTTCTACCAGTTTTTCCATTCGTCTGTAAAGAATTCGCGTTAGTATTTTGCAGCTGTCACTTATTAAACTGATAGTTCGGTAATTTTCACATCTGTCAACACCTGCTTTCTTTGGGATTGGAATTACTATATTCTTCTTGAAGTGTGAGGGAATTTCGCCTGTCTCCTACATCTTGCTCACCAGATGGTAGAGTTTTGTTAGGCCTGGCTCTCCCAAGGCTGTCAGTAGTTCTAATGGAATTTTGTCTACTCCCGGGGCCTTGTTTCGACTCGGGTCTTTCAGTGCTCTGTCAAACTCTTCACGCAGAATCATATTTCCCATTTCATCTTCATCTACCTCCTTTTCCATTTCCATAATATTGTCCTCAAGAACATCGCCCCTGTATAGACCCTCTATATACTCCTTCCACCTTTCTGCTTTCCCTTCTTTGCTTAGAACTGGGTTTCCTTCTGAGCTCTTGATATTCATACAAGTGGTTCTCTTTTCTCCAAAGGTCTCTTTAATTTTCTTGTAGGCAGTATCTATTTTACCCCTCGTGAAATAAGCCTCTACATCCTTACATTTGTCCTCTAGCCATCCCTGCTTAGCCATTTTGCACTTCTTGTCGATCTCATTTTTGAGAAGTTTGTATTCCGTTTTGAAAGACCTTTGATGTGCAGAAACATGTACGCTGCATATTTTCATATTATGAAGGTATAAATTCAAATTCCACCAAACACTACATGTCACTTAGCGAAGCATTGAAATCGGGTTGCGATGCGCTTTTGTAAGCCAGTCATAGCTCATGTCACGTGATCTCGGCAGCTGATGACAGCATAGGACACGTGATGTAGTCAGCCAATAGCAAGATCACTCGTAAGTAGTGCTAACACACAAATAAGAAAAGTTAATGGTTTAAATTAATATAAATAGTATTCACCTCTAATATTGGTCTCGAAGATTAATAAGATGGAAGAGAAGCTAAGCTTCCACATATAACGTTGATCTTTTTTGCGCTTGTTACACTTTAAGATACATCACACAAATGTGGCAGTAAAAATTTTAATAACGACGTAAATGTCTGATCTTCTGGGCTCGAAATTCTTCTAAATGGTCGTCCTCAAAGAGTTGATTTTTAAATGGGAGTCAAACGTTCGCAGGAGAGCTTTTGTAAAGTTTGGAAGGTAGGAGACGAGGTACTGGCAGAAACGAAGCTGTGAGGAGGGGCGTGAGTCGTGCTTGGGTAGCTCAGTTGGTAGAGCACTTGCCCGCGAAAGGCAAAGGTCCCGAGTTCGAGTCTCGGTCCGTCACACAGTTTTAATCTGCCAGGAAGTTTCATCTTTCATTATGTCATAAAAGAAACAAGACATTAGAGGATACTTCAAGAGCATCAGAATTTTGTGAACCGTACTAAAACGCATAATTCGGCTTAAAATGCACATTTGTATGCAAATTTTCTTGGAGTACCAGTACTATATTATCTCATGTTTGATACTTTATTATGGCATAATGCCATACGTGCACTTGAATTGCAGCGAACAGTTGAAACTAGTCAATAGTGTGAAATTAAACACTTCGTTTCAAGTAAATTGATTGCCTCAACAGAAAAATCAATAAAAGCCAAATCTCTTTAGCAAACCGGCCAAAATAACTTCATTGTTCTAGAAGGCGATTAATGTTTGACTGTCAGAATGGTGGAAATAAAATCTAAAACTAATAACATATTTTAGCCTTCCGTTATTACGCGAACGTATTTTAATTCATTTGATAGCTCCCGGCCACAAAAATCCGTTTTATTATCATTTAACGTAAGAGCAATAAACGAAGAGGTAACAACAAAATCATTAAACGTAAACAGGTCACTTGGAGACGACCCACCTCCCCACCACAACTCAGACTGCTCTATGTATCAGCCCCAGATTTACTAATTTCCGAACCGGGGCAGTATTAAGTAGTGGCGCCCAGCCACATTTCTGTAACAAGAAGCGGGAGAAGGTACTACTAATACACGACTCAACTGCGCATGCGCAAGAGCCCGCCCACAACTGCTCAAACGAATCTAATTTAAACAGTTGTCACGCCACGCTCATCGGAGGCAATTTGTTGTTACAAAGCATTGCGTAGTCTTCCTAAAGCCTTTGACACACTTTGCTGCTGTTGGCAGATGCTTGTATGAGCACTGTTTTGTTGTTGTATATGGCGCATTTCCTTTGCAACTTAAACTTTCTTTCTTTTTTTTCTCCTGTTCATGTTTTGTTGCTGCAGTATTGTTCTGCAGTAGCGGGATACAGTAATATCTTTTGTTAGAGTGTTACAGTTACCGGTCAAATTCAAAAAAATTTAACTGAAAACTAAAACAATGAAAAATTCCTGGAATTCTAAACAATTCCCGGGTTTTTCCCGGTTTTCTCCCGGATGAAAGAATTCCCGGATGTCCTGGGTCATATACACCCTGTACAATGATTAAGTTAGCAATTTCCTGCTTCAAACATCCTGCCACGAAAAAATATGGGGCTAAAATCTGTTATGTTTATTTCTAAATACGCGAATTAGATGACAATATTTTTCATTTAATCTTTGAATGTGGGCTGGCGCCTCGAAAGGGAACTTCCTGTAGAGCAGAGCGGTCAGCGACGCCTAAACCCTAATAGCTACCATTGCACCGGCCATCACTGGCTGAGATGCTCCTGTAATGGTAGAAGTGCAAAGACCACGTTATTATATGGAGACACAGAAAGACACCAGCGCTACTTGTGGCCTGGCTCTGAACTTCAATACTCATACTCATACAGCTGATCATGTAGTGCCCTTAGGAAAATCTTGACTCTTCCACTTGCATATTACATGTTTCACAATCATTTGGTACATCTATGGCTTTTAGTACATAGCCTGCTACATAGGCTAAGGCTTGTTGATCTTCTACAGGCTTGATGATACCATCTGAGTAAGAATAAATTTGCTCAGGTGTATCAGTGTCATTCATCTCACATTCACTTAAATCTTCACTCCTACCACTAGCTGCCAAAAAGTGACACAAACTGCTCAAGGGAGTGTAATCATCATTTTCACAGTTACTTACACTCATGACTTTGAAAGGTAAAGTCATATGATTGACAACATAAGTCTTCAGAGCTTGTACAAACTGAAAACAAGTTGGGTTTGCATTAGGAATACCATGTTGTCTTACACAGCAAAAAAAATTTTCTAAAGCATCTTGATTGAACGCCTTTAAGTACTTAAAGCCAACCACTTTCAAGGTATTCCACAAGAAAATAATAGACTTTAATGTAATCTGCCAACCTTTTATGAAGCTAAACATATTATTTGCCAGCTGCCCATTTCCCTCTATATGCTATACCACATTTCTAAATGTGGCGAATTTTCTGATAAAGCACACCTAAGTTGTTTTCCATCCCTGGGATATTGCTCATAACTGTTGAGTGAATCAAAGAGATTATCTACCTTTTCCACAAACTCAGCTGTGTGTATAGCTTCAGATGGTAATGTGTGAGTAGAAACATATATTTCAATTGCAGCTGCAACAGTATGGCTCATTTGTGCAGCAGCAACTTTTACCTTCATTTTGACATGGAAATCAGGAAAGTTAAAGTGTTGTGCTTTTAATTTGGGTAGAGTTTTGAACCGTGTTTGTTCTTTTTGGATTGAAAAAAAAAAAAATGTACTGATGTACTCAAACTTTGCTGCTTTGTGAGGTTCAAATTGAATTTTATTATCTATCAAAGCATTTCTAGTGTTTTTGAGCAGATGTTGTACTTCATAAATGGTAACAATTGGTTGATTATTGACGACAAAATGAAATATACTGGGCTTCAACAAATTTGCTTCACACAGTTGTTTAAGGGCCTTTTGGTTTGTTGCATTCTGGTCACATACAATACAAACCACTTTGAACCCAATATTCTGTAGTTCACTTATGATGTGAACAATAAGTGATTTCAAATGGGTGTAGTGGAAAGTGGTTGTGGTAAAGTAATATGCTAGAACTTCTTTCCAAGTTCTGTGAATGCCTTTCAGCATAAAAACCAATGCTTGACTAGCAGCTACAGATGAACGTCCTAAATGACCCAAGTCCTGATACCCATAGATTAGCTGTTTGTGTGCATTATAGTGCGTACCATCATCCAGAGACATTTCATTACAAAGTAGAGCACAATACTTGTCATTTTCATGCATATTACTTACTTCCCTTGCTAAAAAGTTTAATAAAGCTGGATTAGTCCTGTATCAAATGGTATGTGGGAAAGCACTCCCTTGAGCAGCCTGACAGATGGAAGGGAGAAGTATGTGGCCAAATATCTGTACAATTGGGGACTACTTATAAATAGATAAAGCAAATGCCTTATCTTGTATAGACTACCGCACTGCTGTGGGCTGCATATTGGCATTTCATAACTGACTATTAATAAAAGTTTGTCATATCATTCAACTCTTCGTCAATTAACTGAAATTTCCTGTCATCATACAACTCTTTTAGAATTTTCAATTTATTCCTCTCATTCTGTAGCTGTTTTTTTCAATTTACACACTCTGGAAACTATAATTTTATGCAGTTTATTCATTTTGTGTTTTCTTGGAGTTAAATCACATTTAGAAACGCCAGATCCCATTACACCTGGACTACTTACAACATCATAAACTGGTGAGGATAAAAAGCTGTACTTACCATCATCTGTGCTCTGTAAAGGGGGACTGCTTGGTTGTATTACTGTAGATTTTGCATTGTGACCTTTCTCATGCACACTTATATTTGCACCCGATGTGGTGAAACCGCCGCCGCCACCACCATCACCACCACCACCACCACCACCACCACCACCAGTGTAACACAGATGGGTGGGGGGAGGGTGATACAACACCAATTCCATGTGCTTTGGAATAACACCAGGATTTAGCCTGTGTCTGGTAAAGGTCACAAAATCTGCTTCATATAAATGATCCTCACACACATAATAATAATTACAGTTGACACCTTCATCTATATTACAGATCAATTTCCACTTCTTTAAAGTCTCACTTTTTGATGCAGATGGAAATTTATAGAAATGATTATTCTTGTGTTTGGAATTTGTTTTTACATAATAACTACTCCTGCATCCGGGAAACTTGCACTAGTATTTCAATCTCAAACTGGATTCTTCTCTTCCTGTATGATCAATCCTCATGTGTCTCAAATGTTATTCAAACCAAAAATTAAGAACGAGAAAAAAGATCAGGTGCGGTTTACATTGATTAATGTTAAAGAAAACTCAATGTGAAATTAATTTCACTATCAAAAATCATATTAGCTTATGTCTAAATGCAGCTATCCTGTACTGAAGTATTGATAACTGTTATCATGGCTTGTAATCTGACGTGGTATTGCTACAAAATAGTGAAAAAACAACTCATTTCTACTATGGATATGCACATCACTCTATTTATAACTGTGTGAGCGTAGTTGCACTATATTCAACACTACTTCGTTAAACAGTGCTATCAGACAGCAGAAACACTGCTTATTGTACCATTTCAGCATCTAGATACCATGATAGATACCAAATTCAGCTGTACATTATCAGTAACAGTTACAGCTGTAAATCTGTATTACATTGTGTTGAGCATTAAAGTGCGAGAAGATTTCCATGAATAAATTCATAAAACTAGTAATTTATTAACGAAAGTGAATGTATTCAGTATGCCATTATTCAGTCTGTCTTTACAATCAAAATATCAAAAAGTGTCTCTTTACTTTCTAAAGATGACATCGGAAAGATGTGCTCCCATTCGGCGTTCACACCAGGGATGGGCTATGATCGCACTGCTTATTGTACCATTTCAGCATCTAGATACCATGATAGATACCAAATTCAGCTGTACATTATCAGTAACAGTTACAGCTGTAAATCTGTATTACATTGTGTTGAGCATTAAAGTGCGAGAAGATTTCTACTGCATTGGATATTGCCACAATAATACATGTAAATGTCCAACTGCTTGAAGGACCTGCTTTGTGAGACTTCCAAACAAATGTCTTATTATGTGAGAACACAACCTTTGTCGATACAACAGCAACAAATACTTTTTACCTGGATAGAGGGTTATGTACTGTACAGAATATTTACTGTCCAAAACAGGAAATAGAACACGCTCGAGGCATTACGAGTCAATTGTAACACGTCCAATATTTGGTATGTACTAAACGGCACAATAAATGGTACTTATTCTGTCACTTCATGGCAAAAAGGAGGATGAATCAAAGCCAGAATTATATTCCATTACAGGATGCGGAAAGTTGAATACCAACTATGTCAAAAGCTGCTAGCAAGGGATTCTCTATGAAATACAGGGTGGCGCAGAGAAACGGGAAATTTCGAAATAACGTCATTTCCATGAATAAATTCATAAAACTAGTAATTTATTAACGAAAGTGAATGTATTCAGTATGCCATTATTCAGTCTGTCTTTACAATCAAAATATCAAAAAGTGTCTCTTTACTTTCTAAAGATGACATCGGAAAGATGTGCTCCCATTCGGCGTTCACACCAGGGATGGGCTATGATCGCACTCGAGAAACGCGCGACGCGAAGGCAATTTCTCGAGAATTTCTCGGGTACGCTCGAAGTTGACAGTGCTGCACTCTCTGAGAAATTGTGCAAACCTTCGGTACACGAAGCACTGAGCCGCAGCGGTCGTAGTCGTCGTGCATACGTGCTCGGAAAACTATGATTGATATCAACTGTACTACCGTTATTAATGTTTAAGTATTAGTATATGTCTCATAAGACAAAAATCATAGGATTGTTGTTTAAAACAAAGCACGGAATTCGCATAAAACAGAAGCTTTATTCTTACAAAATAAATTACCTTGTACATTCTGCATGTATGCATGCATGCTTAAATGTAAAAGAGAAGTGCTATAGCCTTTTATATACAGAAACTTCGTACATGGGTTTACTTACTGAAGAAAGAAAGGAAACAAAAGCTGTTCAGCAGAAGGCATTTTTACATCGCATTGCTACACTGCCGTCGATTTTTGTTTAGAAATACGATTTTATTAACCAAGTGGCCTTTTAGTCTGCTTCTTTGTTTGTTTATAAGTAGCCCTGTTTTCGAAAATATTCTTTCACTGGGAACAGAAGTTGCAGGTATTGCAAGATATTTTTTTGCCACGACAGCTAGACCCGGGTAACTGTTTTCATTTTCTTTTTTTTTTTTTTTTTTTTTTTTTTTTTTTCCCCGGTAGTGTAAAGGATTATCCGTGCGTTGTAGGTAAGGTTCTTCCAAATATCGTTGTACCTCCAAGTCTATGCTATCACAACCACTTTTCATTAGATTTTTATTGGAAACCTCTTCATCGAAAGAAGCCCATAAGGAACTACTGGCGTTTTGTACGACATGGTACTTGTGGCTAGTGTAGTTAGCAGCCGAATGAGTAGATCGTACGGACTCTACCACGTTTGTGCACTCTGCAATTAGACTTGCAACGGCATGTTTTGAATGAATGGGATTCGTAAATGGTAACGTTTTGAATCGTGGGTCGAGAACTGTGGCAACGGCATGTACTTACTTTGTTTCTATTAAGCCTAGCCGGGCTATTAGTGCGTTGTGCAGATGTTGCTGTAGCTCTTGCGATGTCGTGGTAGCCCACTTCCCATTGCTTGTGGTTATGATTAGCTGTCTTGATTATTGGAATAGCTTTCGAAAGAGAGGTGTAGTTTTCAGTTGAGATTTCACTTGTTACCACTTCAAATGGCTCCAGTACACGTAAACATTCGCTCAAAATTCACCACTCGTCAGCTGTGAGGTTCTCTACACCTGAATACAAAGTTGATAAACAGGCTGCAATGCATTCCTTTTGCTCCACTAGACATTGTAGCATATAAAATGTACTGTTCCATCGGGTTTCGGTTTCCTGAATCAATTTATGAGCAGGTTTTTTAATTAGATCCTGGGTCTCATGGAGTTTTTCATTACCACTGCAACTTGTTTTAAAATAGCTAACAACTTTTCTGGCCTTTTCCCGCATTATGCAGAGCTCAGTTGCTGTTCAAAGAACTTTTCACAACTAAATTGATAGTGTGTGCTAAACAAGGCACATGTTGCATATCTATGTTGCCACTGTCAATAAGTTGTATGGCCGCCGTCATGTTACTGGCGTTGTCAGTTGTGATGCTTACAACTTTGTTTTCAATGCTCCATTTTGAAATCACGTTATCTAACGCCTCACTAATCTTCAGTGCTGTTTGCTTTTCTGGGAAACGGAATGTCTCGAGAGCTAAAGCTTTCAGGCACCAATTAGTGTTAATGAATGACCAGTTACAGCAATATGTGCCTCACTATTGAGTGAGGTCCAAATATCAGTCGTTAAAGAAACAAAAGTAGAGTCTTCCACGGCCAAGTTTACAGCCTCTTTCTGTTTATGGTAATCATCCTCAATCATGAGCCGCAACTTTTTTCGATTTGGTATCGAGTATTGTGGGTCCAACAGTGAAACAAAACGTCGAAAACCAGTGTCCTCAACGATTGAAAGCGGTTGAAAATCGTCTGTTATCATGGCCACTAGTGCTTCATCTAGCTGTTGTTGCCGTTTACTTCCCTCTATGAAGAGAAACGTAAGATTTAGATCAGTGCTCCTGCGAGCGGATACGTTATGCTCGACTACTAGTCCAATAAAATTACATATTGTGTCGTGCAAAAGCTAGGATAGTATAGGTTTGATTTTGGGGTATGTTGTAGATTATCGGAGTACGATTAAAAAATCAATATTTTTAAGCATGGTGGACCGCTTCGGACACTATCAGAACTTTTGCACGGAATTCACCTTTTGTACCACACGTACCTGGATGTTTTGTTTGCCTCGCACTATTGGAAGAATGAACCTCTGTATCCACGGACGTCGCTGTTTTATTGCTCGATAAATTGTGCAGTTTAAGATGTCTAATCATGCCCGTTGTATTTTTTGATACATTACGGAGATTTTTACGACAAATGTTGCAAGTAACGTTATCTCCATCCTCCGTAAAGTATTGCCAACACCATGACGTTCGCTTTCGAGTGTTATATTGATTTGAATAAAAACTTTACTTGAATGAAACCTGAGACATACTAGTTACGAGCACAGCGAGCAGCGATCGTGTTTATCTAGCGGCGGCATTCAATTCATAAAACAGCGGCGCGGCGTATGTTGTCGCAGCCAACTGGTGCGCAGTGGCACACGCCGCCGAGCCATTTCTCATGAGCTTCTCGAGAATTGCTTAAGAACTAGAGGCCCAAGAAATTCTCGGTGTGCTCGAGTCGCCGCACCTCGCCATCCCATCACTGGTTCACACACTAACAGCTTGTTATGAAAACTCTGAAATGCGGGGTGTAGCAAATCTTGGGGAATGGCAGTGATTTCATTATCAATGTTCTCCTTCAGTTCATGGATTGTTGCAGGATGTGTACGGTACACCTTGCCTTTAAGATATCCCCACAGGAAGAAGTCGCACACACTAAGATCAGGGGATCTCGCAGGCCATGCAATGTCACCGTTACGTGAAATAATGTGTCTTCCAAACAATTGACAAACTGTTGCCATCGATTGTCGAGCAGTGTGTGACTTGGCTCCGTCCTGCTGGAACCACATGTTTTCGACGTTAAGATTAAGCTCGTACAGTCTCGGTTTGAAGCATTTCAACATATCGAGTGGATGTTACTGTCACTGCACTACCATCCTCACGTTCAAAAAAAATAAGGGCCTATAACGCCATGACATGATACAGCACACCATATTGTAACCTTGGCGCTATGTAGTGGTCGCTGGTGAAACTCACAAGGATTGTCCTGTGCCCAGTAACGAAAATTCTGTTTGTTCACGAAGCCGTTCAGGTGGAAATGGGCTTCGTCTGATTTCCATAAGTTACCAAGGAAATTCGCGTCCTTGTTGATTTTAGCCAATATCTGGCTGCTAAACTCCGTATGTGACGCTGGCTCTCGTTCATGTAAGTGTTGCACAATCTGCAACTTATAGGAATGGAAGTCTAATTCGTGCAGTATTCTTTGTAAGCTTCGTCGCTTAATCCCTAGCGAAGATGCATGCTGTCGAACGGAACGGCGAGGACTTCTCTCAATTGCAGCTCTAGCAGCTGCAATGTTCTCTGGGGTACATACCGTTGGAATGCCACCTGGAGGTTTCTTTGTTAAGGCAGATCCTGTTTCTTCAAAATTACGCACCCACATTGTAACCGCATCCGCAGATGGGACACGTCCATGACGTCCAAGCTGGTAATGCTGTCAAAATGTTCTCTGCGCGGCAGTCGCACTATCACCATTTTTGTAAATCGCTCTCACAGCTACTGCACGTTCCGCACCAGTCCAATTCTCCATGATTACTAAATGGCAATGCGTTCACATCAATTGTCCAAAGTTTTGAACATCTGCCAGCGCTACAGTGGTGCCAACTGTAACGTTCAAAATTTCCCGTTCCCCTGCACCACCCTGTACAAGGAAATATGAACAGAAATAAGAAATATACTTACCATTTAAGTAAACTGACCAACGGAAATTGTATTTCTTTGCAGGAACAAATATACAAGAGTCCACAGAACGTAATGTGATGATACAACATCGTGTTCTGTATGAATCAAAAGTAAAAAAAAAGTAAATACTGAATCATCACACCATCAAATATTACGAATGCATCCAAAAATTAAGTACAATAATAGCAACATACTTACACTGCAATTTAAACGAAAAATCACGATCACGTTGCTACGATACCAAAACAATTATGGAAGACTGTCATCCAATAGGAACACGAGACTATAGATTGCTAAACTTGCAGCGCTCCAAGTGGCCTGGGACCAAACCAACGTCGTGTTACCGGAAATCCCTATATGAGTTTCGCCCCCCTGCTACTGGGTACACAAATCGCGCAACAGACCTGAGAACACAATGATCCTACATTCTAGACAATGATCTTGTAGAAGTGATGCCAACCCTCGCGCACCGTTTCCCCCCTATATTGCACTTCAAATCCCCTAAATAATTTATCACACCGTCGGGTAAGCAATCAGGGTAGTGGGACGGTAAAAGGGTGTCAAGAATGAAATTGTCGAGCGGAGGGGCGGGGAGGGGAGGACAGTAACCCTAAATATTTTTCCCCCTGAAACATTTATCTCTCTAACTTCCCCCTAGGCAGCTTAATTCCCCCGAAATTTAGGGGGAAATCCCCTAACTTGGCAACACTGCCTGTTAGACACAACAGTGCTAACCACTTTCCTTCGAACAACTATCCACGGTAACTTTACGATTGCGCTGTTGCTAACAGAAGCGGAGGAAATTGGCACTAGTTGAATGATATTCATTTGTCTCCGAACGCTGCCAACAGTGATCTCTAGTATGGAGATCACTGGCTGCCAACAGTAAGTTCCTTACTTTATTGTAGATACGAAGCGCGAGCTACGGCTACTGCCGCTCCCGACAGCCACCGCACCAATCTACCAAGTTAACATAGACAAGTAGCAGCCATACCTTGTCATCCACCAATATATCGAAGGCGCAGGATTTTCAAATAGTAAGGAAAGTATTGAAACTGCTCTGAAAATCGGGAGATCAGTCTTCACTGTCGGGAGATCGAGAGGAAGAAGGAAAAATCGGGAGAGTTGGCACGTCTGCAGTATTAACTTTAAACAAAAGTTTAACAGGGTGTATACGACTCGGGAGATCCAGGAATTTTTTCATCCGGGATAAACCCGGGAATTTTTTAGAATTCCGAGAATTTTTCATTTTTTTGGTTTTAAGTTAAATTTTTGTAATTTTGACTGGTAAGAACCAATACTCTATCAAAGGATATTACTGTATCCCCGTACTGTAGAATAATACTCCCACAATAAAATATAAACGAGAGAAAAAAAATGAAAATAACTTAAATTGCAAAGGAAGTGCACCATATACGACGACGACACACAGTGCTCGTGCAAGCGTCTGCCAACAGCAAAATGTATCAAAAGCTTTAGGAAGACTACGCAATGCTTCATAACAACAAATTGCCTCTGATGAAGCTGAAGTCACAACTGTCTGCATTTGATTCATTTTAGCTGTTACGAGCGGGCTCACGCGCATGCGCAGTTGAGTCGCTTTTGAGTAGTTGAGTAGTAGATTCTCCCCCGTCTGGCTACAGCAGTGTGGCTGTTGGCTGTGCAAGCAGTCGAAGGAAGCAGGTAGATGCTACCGGGAAAAGGGGGCGCCAAATTCTTGTGAGAAAAAAAAACTTGTTTTACAAAGTGCCTAGCATCCAGTGCACGTTGGTCTATCGATTGTTCATATGATTTTGAAACACATCCCTGTAGGTTTTTGATCACATTTTAAGTTGATTTCTAAATGAATCATAAGTTGATTTTTGAATGCGTGTATAGTGTACGTGATATCTCTGTCAGGAGGATCCTCGTCATATCTGGAAATAAACTTTCTGCTGATGAAAGGGGACGGGGCTATACGAGCTGAGCGGAATAAAGCTGAACAGATGAACGCCAATCGCTGTCTGGTATGTGGTTGATCGGGTTTGCAAATGGTCAGAGTTATAATTACTAGCGAAATCCGTAGACTCAGTCTACCAGAGTGGAAATAAACAAGTAATAGGAATAACAGGTGAGGAAGATTACGTATTATCTTCTCAGTGTATCCAAGGAAATGAAATTTTGAAAGAAAATTTTTGGCCAGGTCACTACACTAGTGAGGACCAGTCGTGCAGTCCCCGGCTAGCAGCCGCTTGAGTTCTATTCTGGAAGTAACGCAGAAAACGTGGTGTACGAATATGTAACAATGCCTAACCAGAGAATAATCACGAGGTAACTAAACCTGGGATTCTGGCAGGGATTGTGAAGTTAAATCTGGCAGGGATTGTGAAGTTAATCGGCAAACAAATTTTGACAGTGGCAAGAATAGCTACAAAATTTTTGATGACAAGATTGTTTGTTAGAATGAGGAAGGAGAAGAAATGAGGACAGCACACAAATTATGGATGAATAAGACATTTCCAAATCTATATAAAAAATTCGTAACACCACTTTTCGATCTCGTGCTTGAGAAACTGGTGCATGGGTGAAATTTGAAACTATTTCATAACATAAAGCTTTTTGCTTGTAGTAGGCCTTATAGGCATATGATATTCATACTTCGTGAATTATATTCTGTCGTGTTATAAAAATGACAATTTGTGCCAAAACAGTCTCGTTCATGCCGTGTAAAGCTGTAGCAAGATTAGAGAGAAAAAATGCTAGTAGCTAAGGATTGAAGAAATGTTTACTGTTGTGCTTGTCTCTTGTCTTTATTGGTTTTATGTAGCCTATATTTAATTTTATGTCACACAAAACAGCAAGTTATTAACTAATAGACAATAAAGAGTGCAAATTTTCTGAAGAGCTCTTTTTCTCCCGATTACAAATAATCCCAATCGCTCTTAATCTTCTTCATTTTTTAAAAAAAGCCAGTTTCGATTGTCCTGTTTAGGTTTGGTGGCATCCATTACAAAATATACACGTTTCAATTCCACAGAGCGAAATACAGTGACGTGCTATAGAAGAATGCTCTATGAAGAGGCGTGGCACTGCACTCTGGCACACTTAAGACCAAATAACATGTCTTACATTTCCTCGAACACATATGTTTTATGTTTCAGACTTTTCAGCAAGATGTGCACTACAAGATGAACATTATTATTATTATTTTTTTTTTAATTAATTGACCCAGTTTGCAAATATCGTAGATCCATGGCTGATGCGCAGAGCAGCCTGAGTTATAGTGGGTAGTCTCCACGTGACCCGTGTTTACGTTTAGTGATTTTGGTGTTTCCCCTCCGTTTACTCTCACGTCAACTGAAAACAAAACGGATATCTGTGGCCGGGAGCTATAAAGTGAATTACAATGCATAATACGGAAGCCAAAAATATGTTATTAGTTTCAGATTTTCTTTTATTACACCTTTCTGACTGTCAAGCATTAATCACCTTGCAGAACAATGAAGTTATTTTTTGTCTGTTTGCTACAGAAATTTGACTTTTATTAACCTTTTCCGCAGAGGCAGTCAATGTATTTGAAACGAAATGTTTACTTTTACAGTAGTGGATAGTTTTAACTGTTTGCTGCATTTCAAGTGCACATTTTCATATTCTGGCACATATGGCATTATGCCACATATGGCATTATGCCACAATAAAGAATCAAACCTGATATAATACAGTACTGGTGCTCCAAGAAAATTTACAGCCCGAAAACCACACTGAAAAGCTTAATCTCAGGTCGAGGTCTAAGTCATTGGGAATCTGAACATACAAATGTGCACTTGAAGTAAGCACTTTAAATGTGCACATTTTAGTAAGGTTCACGAAATTCCGATGCTCTTGTAGTATCCTCCGATGTCTTGTTTCTTTTCTTCTTGTATGATCTTTCAGTGTTTTACACATTCATACATAAGGGCTTCCTACGTTGGTAGCTGTGCAAGTGCAGCATCGCCTGTTATCTGCACTCTCTGGCAACTGCTGAAACGAACTTATTTCTAACAGGTCGTGGTAAAATATTGCGAATGGTGGTTTGAAAAGTGTTACTTTCAAAGTAAATATCCTTTTACGTGAGTTGAACTATGTGGAAGAATGTTATCAAAGAGCATTTGACTCTCATTTAAAAATTAACTCTTTGATTACGAACCATTTAGAAGAATTTCGAACCCTGAAGATCAGACGTTTATCTCATTATTAAAACATTTACTGGCACATTTGTGTGATATATCTTCAAGTGTAACACGCAAAAAAGATCAACAATATATACGGTAGCTTAGCTTCTCTTGCAGCTTATTAACCTTAGAGACCAATTATATATGTAAGCTTTGCTTGTCTTGTAACAAGACCATGTATATTAATTTAAACTATTATCTTTCCCTGTTTGTGTGTTCGTGCTACTTAACAGTGGAAAAACAGTAATGAGCATTTGGCATCATTGGCCGGGAGGCCTCTTGCGGGGCAGGTCCGGTCGCCTTGGTGCAGGTCTTATTACATTCGACACCACATTGGGCGACCTGTGCGGAGGATGAGGATGAAGACAACCCAACAGAAAAATCTTCGACCTTTCCGGGAATCGAACAAAGGCCCCATAGGACGGCAATCCGTCACGCTGACCACTTTTTTTAAAAAAAAATAGCATTTTGTTCTATACTGTTCGTTGAATTTGTTGGTGGCGGATGTCGAATGACACCCATTCAGGTTCTTCGTTGATCCATTCACTCAGTTTTTTTATTGCAGAGGTTAGCTAAACCCTCTGACCGAACATGTTGAGCTGAGCTACCGTGCCGGCAAAATGAAGGGGAGCCAACAGCACCTCTCCCTCTCTCTCTCTCTCTCTCTCTCTCTCTCTCTCTTTCTTTCTCCCCCCCCCCCCCCCCTTTTTTTTTAAACCAAGATATTTATTTGAGAAAAAACAAGAAGTAAAATCATCTCTACCTATGTGAATTACAAGTTTTCATATTACTTTTTGTTCTTCTGTTTATGGTATTTGTTCTCTCTCTCTCTCTCTCTCCCTCCCTCCCTCCTTCTTTTTTTTTTAAGTGTGTTTTTTTGAAGCATATTGATATGTTTTTCTATATTTGTTACTGAGCATAGTCCTTGTGTTGTGTTTTCATTGCTATTTAGTTTTGTCCAAGTTCGTTGTGGCAATAATGACACAACTGGCATTTCTCTGATGTCATAGTTGTAGTTCACTTGCAATGTTTTATACTAAAATAAAGCCTAGATTATGTATATACTGATCACATTACATTATATCTATTTGAGTTACATATTTCCATTTGAGGTATGAAAATATGCTAGAAAAAATGGAGGTAAAGCTTAATTTCAGCCTTTAATCATAAATAACATATTATTTAAATGGGAGATCATCTGACAGTTGAAGGACGAAAGGTAAAAGTAGAGATGAGTGAAAGGGTTTATTAGAACATATTATGTCTTTGTGGCACCTAGGATGGGAAGGAAGAAAACATTTTAAAAAAGAGATAAGAAGAAGAAGAAGAAGAAGAAGAAGAAGAAGAAGAAGAAGAAGAAGATGATCACTTTAATCAGTACCTGTTATTTCCGTGGTGTGTGGGAGACTGTAGCACTGAACACTAAACCCTAAGGTGTATACTCAGACAAAAACACTTTCCTTTTCTTATTGATGCATTGCTTGAAACACTTTTGGAGCACTTTTACTTTCACTTTCACTTTCTTTTTGGTTTTGTATTATTATCACTTTGATCACTGCACTGCACTTTGGAAGTTGCTGTGATGCTGTGGGATGTCTCGCTGGTGGTCAAGTGCCGCCGGGAAAGACGTCGTTGATGGCTGCCTGCAGGGGTATCCGGAGGACGTTCTCGTAGTATTATCTGTGCTGCTGGGCTTTCTTATGTTCCTCCCAGAGGTCCATCAGGAAGTCGACACGGTCTGTCTGCCGTTTCGTCACGCTGGCGTGGCCTGTCTTGCCGAGGATCCACAGGGTTGCTAGTCTTTTCGGCCTTGGAAATGGTTTGGTGTAGGGCGCAATGATGGCTGTGGTTCTTATAGCCTGCTGGTCCGTTCTATTTATTTTTGCCACCATTTTCTGGCACGTTTCCCATATACTGACCCTGTTTTTACAAGTGAAGCGGTGATCTAATGTGTCAACACAGCTGCATGCTTCACATTTGTCTGATTTTCTCAGTTCTACCTGGGCTAATTTTTGGTTTGTTGGTACCGTCCTGTTTACTCTTTGGTACCAGCTTGCTTTCACATGCTTTGGTAGCGTGCTTTCTGTGATGTTCTTCCATATTTGTGGCCAGTTGTGATTTGGAAACTAGTTTTTGATTTTGTTTCTGGCAGGCCTTCCTCTCAGCATCCTATATATTTTCTTCGCTGTCCTGTGACCACGGTTGTCACTGCATAGCTCTTGCCTATGTGGTATTGTTTTACATGGCAGATCTTGTACGTGATGTGGCTCGTGTCTACTGGTGGTTCTTCCGATGCAGGTTGCATTCTTCTTAGAAGTGCTGCAGTGATGCTGTCTGGGTTGTTCTCCTTGATTTCTAGCGTCCTTTTTAGCAGAAGCGCCGCACATTTCGTTTTTACTTCCACAAGACCGAGTCGTCCTTCCATCGGTAGCAAGCATGTTTCCTGCACCACTTTGAAGATTTCTCTGCACCACAGGAGATAGTATGCAGCTCCTTTTATTGTCTTAGCTATTTCTTTGGGTATGGTCAGGATCTGTGCCAGGTAATAGGCTTTCGATAGGATTGTGGTATTTATGAGGTCTGCTCTTTGATGGAGGGTTAGTTTTCTGTTTGAATGTAGTCTCATGAGGCCTCATATTATATTTAGTGCATTTCTCCAGTTGTATGTAACCATTTTCTGTGGGCAAGGCTGCATGAAGATGCTGAGTACTTTGTTTTTTGACTACTTCATACCACTGATTTGCTGAATTTATTTGCTATTCTCAATTGGCAGTAACACTGTCTTCCTCTTGTTTATTTTTGCTCCTGACGCTTCTTCTAAAGACTGCAGTATTTGTTCTACCATTGTTATTTCTTCATGTTGTTTGATAAAGATTCCTATGTCATCAGCGTAGGCTACGCAAGCCACTGTTTTATCTTCCACCGTGTAGCCTGCTATGCTATTGGCGATCTTCTTCAATAGCGGGTCTAGTGCTACTGCAAAGACGGCCATTGACACTGCAAAGAGGGACATTGACAGGGGGCAGCCTTGCCTCACAGACCTGTTTAGTGCTATGTGTTTGGTTATCCAGCTGTTTATGGCTATTCTGGATTTGGCATTCTTTAATAATTTGTCAACAATGCTCTTAAATTTTGGTCCGAACCCTAGTCTGGATAGCGTCTTCATCAAGTAACTGTGATCGATCATATCGACAGCCTTGTTGAGTCTACGGATATTATGGCTGCTGTACTTCTGTTGGTCGCTGCGTGTGCTATCACATCTTTATACGTGGAGGTAGCGTTAAATATGCTTCTACCTGGCACCGCACGTCTGCCATGGCCTTATCGCTTTGGTCATAGCAGTTTTCATGTTGTTTGCAAGGCCTTTAGCTATTAACTTATAATCAGCATTTAGGAGCGTGATGGGACGGTAGTCTTCAATTCGTCGGGATTTTTTTCTGTTTTAGTATCAGTATGATCGTCCCATCCATGAGTGTGGCTGGTATCTCTGCTCCGTTGAAAATCTCATTTATCATCTCCTTCATTTTTCCTCCGATTATGTCACAGTACGCACTGTAAAATTCGGTCGGGATGCCGTCAGCACACGGTGCTCTTCCTTTGGCGCTGCTCTTCAGGACTGTTCTGACCTCATCTTCGTTGACGGTCTCCATCAGTTTTGGTCTGCCTGCCTCCGTTAGTATCAGTGTTGTGTGTTGCAGAATGTTTGTTACTGCTTGCTGTTTTATTTCTTCTTTTTGGAAAAGTTGTTTGAAGTACATCTCAATGTGTATTTTGATTTCTGTTTTTGATTTGAGAGAGTGCCCATCTCCGTTGCACAGTTCTTTAATAGTCTTACTCACTGCCACTTCCCTTTCCCTGTTGATGTGGTGCAGTGTAGCGGGCTCGTCATCCACTTCGCCGTATGTTTTGCTTCTTGTTATTACTCCCCTCAATTGTTGCTGTTTGATCTGTAGCATTTTGGCTTTGATCCTTCTCACCCTAGCAAGAATCATCGGTCGTCTAGTGGCACGTTTAGGGTATCTTTGAGAAACTGTTGGTAGATCTCGGCAGTATTCGTCCACCAGAACACTTTTTTGGCGCAGAATCGAATTAACAGATTTCTCAGCACTGCTTTAGTACGCGTGATCCACCAGTCTATTGTTGTACTGTGCTCTCCTCTCTGCACCAAACATTCTTGCCACGTGGCTGCTATTTCCTTTCTCAGAGAGGCATCTAGCAGGCGGTCGGTGTTTAACTTCCAGGAGCTTTTTCCCACCACCATCTTCTCTGTTTCGAATCGGATGCTGCACTCGTAGCAGGAGTGATCAGAAAACATGACTGGGCAGACCTCTACTCGCGATATTTTGTCCGCCAAGCCTGTGCTTACATAAGGTCACCCATCCAAGTACTAACTGCGGCCCGATGTTGCTCAACTTCGGTGACTGGACAAAAACCGGTGTATTCGACATGGTATGGCCATTGGCCGCCACTCAGCTATCGGGGCGGACACTTAACAGCGATGTTGCTGTTAGCTGACTATATCACGTGTCCTATGCTCTGAATGTCCACTATCCGTTGTCGTCATCACGTGACATGAGCTATGACTGGCTTACAAAAGCGCATCGCAGTCTCGATTTCAATGACTCGAAAGTAACATGCGATGTTTGGTGGAATTGCAATGCATACTTTCGTAATACGAAAATACGCAGCATACATGTTGCTGCACATCAAAGATATTTCCAAAACATGTCTTTTTCCCTAACTTTCATTTTCTAAAGTGCCAGGAAATTCTACGCCCGAGTATAAAACCATAACCATTCAAAGGATTGGTAAGTTTTGCAGTTCCAAGGGAAAATATACTGTCATTTAACATGGAAAAAGTGAGTTTTCACCCGGGAGAAAGTGTATTTTTAACTGGGAAATCCGGGAAAAATCCAGGAATTTTTTTTCCTTGTCCGCGTGTGCACTCTGTTTAATTACTAAAGATAACTCCAATAACTAAATACAAATTATCTTTTTAACATTGTATTACGATGAAATTATATAAATAGGCTACTAACTTAAAAAAGTAATTGTAACATTAACTTCAATACCTAAAAGACTGTATGATAAATTTATATTAGTTACTCAAAATATTAACTTCAATAGGCCTAACTAAAATTATTCTTGATAATGGATGATAAAGATGTTGAATCATTTCTACTTCAATCACTAGTTGGTTTAGTTTATTGCTATTCAGTTATCGTCATCTTTCTGTAAGCAAAATTCACAGGCATAATGTACCTCGGCATCCTCGTCCTCTTCTCTTGCACGTGAACAGTGAGCCCACTTTTTGCAAGAGACGCATGACACCCATCCTTCTGTTGACTGCAAGTAGAAATAGCCGCAATACAGGCACGCATTGTCATCTTCTTCTGATGTGCTTTTATCTTCATTTTTCCCCTTTTTTATCTTCTTTGCCAAGTTTGTCATTGTTTTTTTTACCAGTTTTTCCTGTACAAAGAAAGGAATTTTTTAACATTCTTCTTTTTGCCAGGCTTAACTTTACTTGGAATATCCATTCTATTTTGTTAGGGGAGCTAGTAACAACAGTTTTTCCTTTTTTGTGGCCTGTTTTTTGGATGTTTTTCTTTCCGACATGAGGGATTGGTACAATTTGTTCAGGTGAAACAGCAAATGATCTTAATTGATTGGTGGTGTTATCAGAAGCCTACTTGTTTGTAGTGTGGTAATTGGGGTTATAATCATCCCAAAATGAGCACCCAGGGCTTAGGCCTACAGAAAGTGCATAATGCTCTTTAGGACCGGCTTGGTTGACAGGACCATTGCTTGTCTCTGGCATAACCTGCTTATGCGAGCCAACTGAAGCCTCTCTTTGGTCATTGTTGACAGTAACATTA
Source organism: Schistocerca americana (assembly GCF_021461395.2). NCBI lineage: Eukaryota > Metazoa > Arthropoda > Insecta > Orthoptera > Acrididae > Schistocerca > Schistocerca americana. The sequence continues at coordinate 49,212,650 of NC_060127.1, forward strand.
GCGGCCTCACTTGTAGCTAAAGGAGTGTCTGTAGTGAGAGAAGTTTGAAACGCTGAATCTGGGAAGATGTTCGGTTCAAGAGGGGAAATTCCTGGCTCTTTATTTTTTTTTTTTTCCTCCATTTATGGCAGTCAACATGGTTGCAGCTCTGAGAAACATTTTGCTCAAAATCTCTGCAATCTAAAACATTGTAACAACTTTACCAGGATTTGATCTTAGCCAGTTGGTTAGCTCTTGATCATAGTATGTGCTTCAGGAATGAAACATTTAGAGGCTGAAGCCTGTGGGTGCAGTGTGGTGGAAAACAGAGGATGGCCACTCCATTATCCCTTGCTCTATCAATTATAGTCAGGCTCTGCATATGCGTTGAATGTCCATTCACCAAAAACAGCATGGATTTCTCTTTGGTTGCTCTATAAAATTCAATGAATGTGTCAAACCATTTCTCAGAAATGTCTTTGCATCTACATCTACATTTATACTCAGCAAGCCACCCAATGGTGAGTGACGGAGGGCACTTTACATGTCACTGTCATTGCCTCCCTTTCCTGTTCATTGCGTATGGTTCACGGGAAGGACAACTGCCAGAAAGCCTCTGTGTGTGCTTGAATATCTCTAATTTTACATTCGTGATCTCCTCAGGAGGTATAAGTAGGGGAAAGCAATATATTCTATACCTCATCCAGAAACGCACCCTCTCGAAACCTGGATAGCAAGCTACACCGCGATGCAGAGCGCCTCTCTTGCAGAGTGTGCCACTTGAGTTGGCTAAACATCTCCGTAACGCTATCACGCTTACCAAATAACCCTTGATGAAACGCGCCACTCTTTTTTTGGATCTTCTCTATCTCCTCTGTCAACCCGACCTGGTATGGATCCCACACTGATGAGCAATACTCAAGTATAGGTCGAACGAATGTTTTGTAAGCCACCTCTTTTGTTGATGGACTACATTTTCTAAGGACTCTCCCAGTGAATCTCAACCTGGCACCCGCCTTACCAGCAATTAATTTTATATGATCATTCTACTTCAAATCATTCCATATGCTTACTCCCAGATATTTTACAGAAGTAACTGCTACCAGTGTTTGTTCCGCTATCCTGTAATCATACAATAAAGGATCCTTCTTTCTATGTGTTCGCAGTACATTACATTTGTCTATGTTAAGGGTCAGTTGCCACTCCCTGCACTAAGTGCCTATCCGCTGCAGATCTTCCTGCATTTCACTGCAATTTTCCAGTGCTGCAACTTCTCTGTATACTACAGCATCATCCGCGAAAAGCCGCATGGCACTTCCGACACTATCTACTAGGTCATTTATATATATTGTGAAAAGCAGTGGTCCCATAACACTCCTCTGTGGCACGCCAGAGGTAACTTTTAACGTCTGTAGACGTCTCTCCATTGAGAACAACATGCTGTGTTCTGTTCTCTCCAATCCAGCCACACAGCTGGTCTGATATTCTGTAAGTTCTTACTTTGTTTATCAGGCAACCAGAGACATGACATTCTGCCCACATTCCAGGTGAACAATTGTTAAGTAGTTCCAGCTTCATTCGCTGGTGAGGATACACTAACATGGGCAGCACACTAACATGGGCGGCATAAAACCTCCCACTGCATTAATGCAAAATTCAATGGAGACAGTTTTCCCTCCTTCGGAAGATGATAACGAGCCTACTTGTTTTTTCCCTTTCAATGCCAATATTTTGGAAGTGTTCTTTGAAACAGCAGAAATCCCACTTTCATTGCAATTATAAATTCGATATACTGTAAATTTGTGCTGGTCGTGTAGTTCCCCTAATAAACCAAATAATTTGGATACATTAACTTTGTTAAAAGCCATCGCTCTAGCTGCGGAGGTTTGCTCAGGTTTCCTAAATAATAAACCTGGGTTTCTTCGCAAAAATCCCCTAAGCCAATCCTTTCCGGTTGATTCTTTGGTCTGGTTAAAATTATGCTGCTTGTTATTTCTCATAGCTAACAAGTATGCCAGCCAAACCAAACAAACGGCTTTCCATATTCCTTATGTAAATAATAAATTCTTGTTCTTCTTCAGGGCTAAATACACTTTCGTAAGGTCCCAGTTGATCCTTTACAACAAAAGATTCACTTTTTTCTACTTCATTAGATTCTGATTTGAATTTTTTTACCTTACGTTCGAGAGTTGTTTGAGGCACCTGAAATGCCGTTGCTGCTTGATAATAACCCATTTGGCCATTGACTACTTCAGTGACAGCATTTTTCATAGCTTCTTCGCTCCCTGAACCCCTCTCCATTTTCCTTTTATATGTCCGAACCATTTTCTGGAAATAAAATAATTAGACTTCTTGCATTATGTGTTATGTCATTTGGGGCACCCCATATTGCCCTCCCACTATGTACCCCGTCTTGCCCCCCAGGGACCATTTTTAGGTTAGGTTAATATTATAGCACAAAAGATATATTAAATTAGTTATTGCATACATTAATTTATTGCTTTTTTCAATGATGATACTTACAAGTACAAGAAACAATTACTTCTCTTACCTTTTCACATCTGAAAACGACAAAAAATTACATCAGCACAGACGAAAACATTTTTGATGTATACACTCCAAATGGTTTGCTCAAAATGGCTGCCAGCACTTACAAAAACACCGCCTTGCCGTCCACCCCATCTTGCCCCGTTCTCCCCTACCCAAAGCAGAATTAAGCATGAGTTTGCACACGAATCAAGTTCGAATGAGGTACAATAATGTAGTACTCAGGATAAATACAGGTAATCAGAGTCATTAGTAGCTTGGAATGATGACATAATAGAGTAGCATGAAGACCAAAACCAGTGGGTGAAATCACAAATGTATACATCTTGTTATACAGTCTATACACAATTTATGATCACAAACTTGAATGTCTTCCACACCATTTGCTAATTGTTCGTACAAGCTAACCTATTACATAGAAACCTAAAAAATTAATTTACAATTTATAAAAAAATACATACATACTAAGTGTTGAGATAAGAAAATTCATTGAAATGTATGACTACTAATTTAACAGTGCCTAATTTTATCAGACTCTGATAATTATTTACAACATGGTTCATTGAATGTACTCCTGAACTTTTTAAGTTTTCACCTTTTTGTGTTGGACATAACAAATCATCAGTCATAGAACATCAATCTTCTACAGCATTATATCCAAGTCGAAAAAGATTTAAAATTACATTATGTATTGGGAAGTTAATCCCCCTACTTGAAAGAAAGAAAGAAAAAAAAATACATTCATGTGGCATAACACTGTCCATAGCAGTGACTTCTTTTCTAAACAAATAGTTCCTTGAAATTTATATAAGTACAAGAATTTTGCATATAGAATAATTTCTTGGCTAACAATTTACATATTTCAGTCAAAAGTCTGATGTAATTGACAGATGCTTGAGTACATTAACCAGCACTATGATCTCTTGAAAGTTGACTGGACCAACAAGGGTGCAGCCATACAGGATTATGGGAGTGGATCCACTCACATCTTTCAGTTTCCTCCCTAGATTCCTCATCACACACTCCAGCAGATAGGTAACTTTCTGTCTAGCTTTCACATCGAATCCTGAAACATTGTTTTATGTACTAAGAATGCTGTTCAATACCACCCTCACATCACATGGCATATGTTTTGCCTGTCTACGAGGATTGTACCAAAAGTAGGGTTAGACGGTGCTCCAGCTTTTGTATTCTTAAGTTGAAGAAGTCTCCTGCCAACCCGTTGAGGAAGCATGTGATCTCTGCTCAGACTTTATCGTTGCTCTTGAAGCGTTTGCCACCTAAGTGTTCCTTTAGATTGAGGAAGAGGTGATAATCGCTGGGGGCTAAGTCTGGGCTGTATGGGGGATGAGGTATAACAGTTGACCTAAATTTCTTCAAAAGCCCCTGTGTTTGACCAGTGATGTGGGGTTGAGCGTTGTAATGAAGAAGCACTATTCCCTCTCTGTCATCCTCTCTGGCTCGCCGGAGTATGGTCAATGCTTCACAATATCTGTCTCAGTTTATTGTTGTCCCAGGTTGCATGAAATCGCTGATGAGTGTCCACTTCCGATCTCAAAATACAGTCACCATAACCCATCCTGCTGACTGCATTTGTTTGAATTTCTTTGGTGGCAGTGAATCGGAGTGATGCTACTGATGAGATTGTTGTTTTGTTTCGTGGGTGTAGTAAAATGCCCACGTTTCATCTCCTGTGACGATAGTCCAACTACTTCTCCTTGTAGCCTCCTGCCTCACATTGTTGAAGAAATTTGTGTGTGTGAGCACAATCAAGGCATTGCTCCTTGTGTCCGTCAGTCAGCATTTGGGGGACCCAGCGAGCACACTCGTTGTGATAACCCAACGTTTCTGGTAAAGTACTTTCAATTGTGCTGTGGGATGCTTCAGGAATGCATTCAACAAGTTCACAGACAGTGACCCTCTGATCTTTGAGCAACTCACTATTGATCTTCAGGACAATCGCATCCGAAACCAGTGGTCTTACACTCCGTTCTTCATCATGAACTTCCGTGTGACCCTCAGCAAAAGTCCTGCACCATTTGTGGACATGTGGAACAGACATGAACTCTTCACCATAAATCTCAGTCAGTTGCCAATGAATCTCCATGGCTGGTAACTTCCTTGCTTGGAGAAAGTGGATTACTGCTCGAATCTCACATTTGGGGGAAGCGGTGATCAACACTTCCGTCTCTGATGGCTGGCAAGCCAACACTTAGTGACATAGCGAATCCCAGATGGGCGGGTTCAAGAGTGGGGGAACCATTGCGCACATCACTTTATTTGTTTTATTTATCTACAAATTCCATAGATCCTGTTATGCGTATGACGCTAGGATATAGAACGACTTGAGTAATATAGACCATGGATCAATTAGTTTACAAGAGCAGAACTAGACATAAATTACATAAGACTTGCAAAAATAATAATGAACTAAAATAAAGTCGTAGGAATAATACATTACGCAAAGTTTATCACATTGCAAAGCCTATTTGTCGCAGTAAGTATATGGTTACAAATAGGAACAAAAAGAACATAATCAAACAACAGTAAATATAAATACATACAACGGCTACTTTTCTCTGTTGAAGTATTCGTCAAGTGAGGAAAACGTTTTCTCAATTAAATATGTCTTTAGATTGTTTTTGAATGATGCACTGTTACTATGTAGACTTTTTATATAGCTCGGTAATAAGTTAAATATTTTGACACTGGAGTAATGCACTCCTTTCTGTACCCGAGTTAAACTTTTTAGTTCAAAGTGGAGGTCAGCTTTCTTTCTTGTATTGTGATAATGGAAGCTTTCATTGGTTTCATAGTGGGCAGGATTGTCAACCAAGAAACTCATTAGGGAAAAAATATACTGGCAGGTTGTGGAAAGTATTCCAAGTTTTTTAAAGAGCGTACGGCAGGAGGTTCTCGGGGGTACTCTTCACATTATATGACTACTTTTTTCTGCATGAGGAAGATTTTTTAGATGAGGGTGAATTGCCCCAGAAGATGATGCCATAACACATAATGGAGTGGAAGTATGCGAAGTATGTGGACTTCATGACATTTATGTCTCCAAATTGTGAGATTGTCCTAATGGCAAAAATTGCTGAGGACAGTCTTTTTACAGTCTCGAGGACTGTTGTCGAGACATGTGTCGAGATGCCATGATCGGCATCATTTGAACTCTTCCGTCGGGAGGGTGAACTTGGAGTTGGAGTGGCTGCTTAGGATGGATATAGGGTTCCATACAGGTTTGATTCCTGTGCATGCAATCGATAGGTGGAACTACACTAGGCATGGCCTTCACCTCAATAGGAAAGGGAAAGGAAAACTGTCTGGGTTGATTGCAGAAAACTAAAGGGGGGCACTGTCACAAGTGGTAAAATACCAGTGGTCACAGTTGTCAGAGGGATGCCTTTTTTTTTTAAGGATAGGGAAGGGGGAACGAAAACGAGTTTTAAGAGATAGATTGGCAGACACACTCATTTTGAGAAAACAGATGAACAGGAGTCAGATACAGCCTCCATTTAAACAATGTTTAACAGAAAGTAATCAGAAACTGCCAGTTCATCTTCGCCAAAGCTGTTAGAAGCCCATTAGTATGCAGTACCAGTTATCTTTATTACACCAGAACATTCCGGGACTCAGAACTGAAGTTGATGAACTACTCATTTGTATTGATGAAATGAATTCATCTAATCAAATTGACATAATCTGCCTCTCCGAACATCAAGTAACCACTGGTATAGATATGATTCTGGAAACATCCCGCAGGCTGTGGCTAAGCCATGTCTCCGCAATATCCTTTCTTTCAGGAGTGCTAGTTCTGCAAGGTTCGCAGGAGAGCTTCTGTAAAGTTTGGAAGGTAGGAGACGAGATACTGGCAGAAGTAAAGCTGTGAGGTCGGGGCGTGAGTCGTGCTTGGGTAGCTCAGTTGGTAGAGCACTTGCCCGCGAAAGGCAAAGGTCCCAAGTTCGAGTCTCGGTCCGGCACACAGTTTTGATCTGCCAGGAAGTTTTATTTTTCTCTGTTTTACTGTTAGTTTGATTATCTTCTGTTTATGCTTGTGTTGTAAATGTTTCACTGTTGTGTATATGTTGTGTTCAGTTTTTTCTATCAGTGCCATGAAAACTGTGGTGTTTCCTATATTTTTCACCATTTCTAGATGAGTCTCATAGAGCATCATGTTTAGGTACTGTTTTTTTGAATATAGCATTTTAATTTCATTTAGTAACCAATATCGTTCTGCAATTGATTTCAACTTTTGTGCCACCGTAGAACTGTTTTTAACCTTTACATTAATGTAACTTGGACTTAAATCGTTCTTTTTGTATGTGTTGAATTTTATGAGCTATATCGTCTTATATGAAGTCTCAGATGTATTTTCTTGAACCTGTTGTACGTGTTGACAGGGAATGTTTGACATAGCTGTATTGACATCTTCAACTTTCGTAGTCTTGTCTTCCTCAGTTGCGTGTAATATTATGGTATATTGATAATTTTTAGTTTATAGACCATTTGACAACAACTGAATAAAACAATTTTTAGTGCCATATGCATTTCGCCTTTATTTTCTGCAAGGCATCTACCATAATGTTACGTGCAACTGAGGAAGACAGGATGACAAAAGTTGAAGATGTCAATATGATGATATTGTTTTCACCGAAACCAAAAATAGAACTCGGCATCGGTCTGTTCTTTGTTGATAAAAATAATGGAGGAATTTCTTTTTTATTTTTGCCTAATGTGTCGACTGCTCTTGTTCTGTAGACATTTTTCAGTTCTTTGAATAGTGGAATGGACATGAAATAATTGTCTAGTGTTATGTTTCTACCACTGTTCAATATAGGAGCAGCAACCCTCTTGACTATGTCAGCAGCCTCGTTGCTCAAATTATAAATAAGGTCCTGGTGGCTGTTTTCTGGCATATATCACCAAATTACACGTCTAAAAGGTTTTCGCATCTACGAGGGTGTAGATTTTTATGCCGTATTTCACGGGTTCATTTGAATTATATACCTGAAACTTACGTCGGTTGCTGAATGACTCCAACATTTCATCAATAGTTCAGTACTCTCCGGATGTATAATTGTCATTACAGTGTCAAACAAAGACCTTAAATATTTCTCGGATAGGTGCTAGGTTATCAGCTTGCTTTGTTGCCTCCTGACTATTAATATCATCAAAATGTAACTCGTAACAAAAATAAGCACTCCATGGACATTGTTGCTGTTAAAAAAAAAAAAAATCACAGGCAATACCGTCATCAGTCCACATTTCTTTCACATTCAAATGATTTGTTTTCTTCAAACCAGCCACGTTCAACAATCCAATGAATGCCTTTATTTCAACCACGTCTGTCAGCTTACAATCCTGTTCTCGTGAAAATTTTTCTTGTAACTTTGTGATATGTATATTTGTGTGTGTAACTATTTTATCAGTCATTCCATCTTCCAAAAACACAGAAACACATTGTTAAGGAGTTTGTGCTTTCTTAGCTGCTTGTTTGACCCCTGGCAAATGGATTACGATATTCCAAGTCCTGGTACGTATATTACTTATGGGTTTGCGTATAAACCATTTTGTAGACCCATATTTTCCAGTATAAAATGGTATCCTACCTCTTGGTTTGTGTGGCTCTTCATGTGACAGCTTCATCCGAAGATTGTTCTGTATCTGTCTGATGGGGAGTATCAATATCAGAGCAGTTGCTTTCAGGGTTGTCTAGCCGATTGTCGTCTGTATCATCCCGATCCAATATACATTCTTCGTCCAAATCAGGGTCTTCTAGCCATGCAAGTATTTGTTTTGTTTGTCGGTTATCCATACTGATTATTGTAAGCTGTATATAATAAAGAACATAATTACTAAAAAAAAGTTACCTTCGGCTTGTTCAAATGTAATAAAGCAAGAAATAAACATTTACATAACAATAAAAAAATACTGACACGGATAGACGCGCAATGAGCAAAATGCCACACTTTATGGCACTTTGGCACAACTAATTCACTGCGAGGTCACAGGCACACTGAGCGACGTGAAAGTGTGGTGCACAGGGAGGGGATGAATGCTTAGGAAGGTACTGAGATACTTGCCGCACTATAGTGTTAATAACCTACACAATTATCGAAATGAATTTTTGTGTGAGAGAAATGCTCAAAGCGTGCCTTCGTACGGGTTAATTAACAGAGCCCAGTTGAGAGTGTCTACATGACAAGTTTTCTCTTGTCCCTGTGGTGTCATATTGTCATGGCCACTCTTCCTCTATGGCATGCACCATGTCTTCTAGGCAGGAACCAATGGCAGAGAGAAAACTTCTTGTCCACCAGGTACCGCTTACACGGTACTACGCTTATCGTAATCCCGACATGCAGATACACTGCGTCCATCAGTGTTATGATACACGTGCATAAATTAAACATACATGCAAACAGCATATTCTGACTATGAATCTACACTGTACCATGTCTGACCCGTCTTCAAAAGACATGAGTTCCCAATACTAACATAATTGAATTTGCTTATGCAAATATCTTTTAACTAACTAGGATAAGATATTTAGTAAACGAATTTTGTTAATTTGCATGCCTGACATCTTTCATAAAATAGTATTTCTGCTTACCAAGAAAACTTCCTTAAACTCTAAGTAACTAGATAACTTTAAGAGTGATAATTCAAAGAAGAAACATCATAGCCAATGGCAAAATAAACAAGAGAAAAGTTAAGGTCAGGCACTGCGACAAGGGGAATGTGATGCTTCAAAATATGTGGATGGAAAGAAAGACAAAAAACTGGTACTACTAGAAAAGTTTAGCCACAGCTACTCTGTCTCTAATGACTTTTATGTTGACAGAATGTTAACTCTTCGCATCTCTTTCACCCATTGACATAAGGAAAAAGAAGGGATAGCAACAGTGATACGGCTGTAGAGTAAGAATGTAAAAGGGGTGAACCCAGCATAGTAGTGTATCTGACACCAGCCGCCAACCAAAATAAATTTACAATGCAGATTGGCAGAATGGATATTTGTAATCGTGCCCCTGCAGCATAGAAACCTTATCACTGAGAGATTTGTCCACCAGAGATGGTGTAAAAATGAACATATGTATATGTATTTGCACACAAGAAAGACATGAATATAGAATTTGATGTCAGTGTACAAATGATAAATGATCAGCAGCTGATTGTGAGACTGTAACGAAAATGGATTAAATATGCATCATATTTGAAACATACTTGAATTATTGACAAAGACAAGCAAAAAAACTTCATAAGAAAAATCTATACATCAAAATAGTTATTCTTTCAAATGGAAGAGAGAGTGAGTATGGATACAAAGAGACAACATTAATAGACTTTAAAAGTAAAGAAAGAGGAGGAAGCATAGAAAAAACTAAGAAGGGAACATTGCTACAACAGCTCAAGGCCCAAAGAGGGGGGGAGGGAGCTGGAGCACTGACCAGTAGCATTAAAACATATAGATAAACATTGTTATGCTTACAAAGACATATGTTTAAAAATTTGCAGTCCTGTATTTCTGATACAAAGTTTGATGCATTGACATGCTTTTGTTCGCATCCATTTTAGCATATCATATATGATCCTTTCAAATGCCATGAGAACTCAGTCCTCCAGTTACTTGAGATCCACATATCATTGTTTACAAGGTCTTTTATTATGCTCCACAGTGCATTATCTCGTGTGGTGAGGTCTGGGCTTATGTGGTCCTGGAAATTCTTGCGATCTGTGTCCAGTCCGGCAGTTTGGAAACAATTCATGTAGCCATTTATGGACACTCAATGAAAAATGTGGCAGAGCACTGTCTTGTTGAAGTGTAACAATGATAGCTATGCCTTTAATTCTAGAAGCAAGCAGAGTTAACTGTGTGAAGATAGCTGTGTTGGTTTACAGGACCATCAAATAACAGTACAAGTAGACAGACCATCATTAATGCCACCCAAATTGTAACATGCAGTGGATTGTTCTCTATTTCCTCATGTAAGGGCAGATTGCCTTTCGACCAAAAAAGATGCTATGATTTTTATGAGCTACGATAATTGCACACTCATCAGAGAACATAGATTTCTTTCTTTTATCATTTGCGCGCAGTAAGTGTGCAAGCAGCATTTAACGTATGTGCTCATGTTGCTCCAGGTCAATAACTCAATTCATTTACTGATGATGGCTGATGAAATGAAAGTTTCAAGCCTCTCTGCATGTGGTCTGAGTCAATAGCAAATTATCTAATTCTGCAGATTGCTACAGGTTGACTATATCAGCAATTATTCAGTTGATTCTACCACAGCAGCATAAGTTTCAGTGGAAGTTGTAGGCCTTCCTGTACATTCTAACAATACCACCACTTGCAAAGTAGGTTAGAAATCAGATTAATAATGTTGCTCATGCAGCATATGTTCACTTTATTGGGCAACAACAAAGTTACTGACTGTGGATGGTATCGTCAGAATGGAAATAATGAAGTCACTGTAAAAAAGCCATTAATTTTGGCACTTATCTTGAATTGATTGCCATATAGATTTCGTCGAAGTTGTTATGGCTCATCGTGTTGATTCTAGGGTGATACCATTTTGACTGCTAAAAGGTCCAGATCTGTATTTTAGCAATACTTGGAGACCTAACAAATGCATTTTCAGGAAATTCTTAATGATCAAACAATCCCAGATCAGAACAGTGGTATGGTAGAAATAATTTTAGATTTGGTGTTCATGATCCACATTTTTATTAAACTTCTTGTAAATTCACGTATACTTCTTCGTAATTGTCACATCATCAAGAAAACAGTTTTGTATCAATCTTCATATATTTAATTTCAACTTTAACCAAAACTCAAGATTTGACTGTTCTTTTACAAAGCGAAATAACAACCTAACTTCTGCAAAGTGAAACAAAGACTGCTCTGTGCGCATTCGCGCCAAAATGGTTACAAATAAGTCAAAGATTACGACAGTCTCACAGAAATAAATACACACAAGAACCATATCACTGTAATATATCGATACATTGGAGTACCTCTACATTAATAAAACCAAATGTGAATGTTGTTACAAAAATATGTCTGTTACTTCGCAGAAAAGTAGTACGATATTACTGGTATCGAGAACTGGGCTTGGGGTGCCGTAATGGTCAAGTAAATAAAAAACCATTACAACATGCTGCATCAAGAACATTTCCCGTTGAATAGGTTTTTGTCGCCCATGTAAGTAGCATTTGTTATGGTGGCAGCAGCTATACAATCTGACAAAACTATGATGAAATATTATTAAAACACACAATGCAAAATGGACGGCTACATGCATAACTGATTTTGAACCAAAACTGTCAGCAAGTTTTAATTTGCTATATTTATCAGTGGATATGCTGGTGTCTGAGACTGTGTACAATTGCATAACTGTGTTTCTCTCTTGTACTAGTTCCATTGGATGTTTTATCTGTTCTGTGTAGGGATATGAATTAATTCTGTACTCTCTCCCTTCCCAAAAAATGTTGTTCTCAATCACTGTATAGATGAAATGGCTTTAAAAGTTTTTGAAAATAGTTGTTACCCCAATGCTAAATCATATTCCAGACATCATGAGGGTAGATCACTGTTCTAGAGCACTGTTCAACAAATGAGGATGGGATTGAGCAGTGGACAGTTGTATGGAAAGATCAGAAAATTTTTTAGGTCTAAATGAGCACACCATCAAAACTGTTCAGGTGACATAAACAGTGAATAATGCACAAACGCTTTTTTACCCATCTTCAGCAACTGTATTTCTATTTTTGAAATAAGTAGCAACCAGTTGCACAAAAGAAATTTAATTCCATTTCCAGTTTTGGCCACCTAGTGGCCTCCTCCAGAAGATTACAATTATTGCATTATTAGTAAGCATCAAAAATAAGCTGGTGTGTGCAGCATATTGCTGTAGTCCTGGAGCTAACCAGCTTTATTATTTTGTATATTTTTCTAGCTATTTTGCCTATCTTGAAACAAAATTTTGCTTTGGCTCTGTTGAACCACCACTTACTCTCAAATGAGATTAGAACATAGTTGTACGTTTTGCATCAGAACACTTATGTAGTGATGATGCATTGAAATTATATACTCCACAGTTGAAAATTCAAAAATCTTAATGTTTTAGTTAATCAACAGATGGCATTGCAGGACTAAAAGTCACAATGGGACCTTTGTGCATGCTCTCTCTCTCTCTCTCTCTCTCTGTGTGTGTGTGTGTGTGTGTGTGTGTGTGTGTGTGTGTGTGTGTGTGTGTGTGTGTGTGTGTGTGTGTAAAGGGGGGGGGGGGGGGGTGCACATGTGCTCATTCTCTTTTTTAACATACATTTCATCTGAACTTACATGTCATATATAAAAACAAAGATGAGGTGACTTACCGAACAAAAGCGCTGGCAGGTCGATAGACACACAAGCAAACACAAACATACACACAAAATTCAAGCTTTCGCAACAAACTGTTGCCTCATCAGGAAAGAGGGAAGGAGAGGGGAAGACGAAAGGAAGTGGGTTTTAAGGGAGAGGGTAAGGAGTCATTCCAATCCCGGGAGCGGAAAGACTTACCTTAGGGGGATGTATGTGTGGATGGATATGCGCGTGTGTGCGAGTGTATACCTGTCCTTTTTTCCCCCTAAGGTAAGTCTTTCCGCTCCCGGGATTGGAATGACTCCTTACCCTCTCCCTTAAAACCCACTTCCTTTCGTCTTCCCCTCTCCTTCCCTCTTTCCTGATGAGGCAACAGTTTGTTGCGAAAGCTTGAATTTTGTGTGTATGTTTGTGTTTGTTTGTGTGTCTATCGACCTGCCAGCGCTTTTGTTCGGTAAGTCACCTCATCTTTGTTTTTATATATAATTTTTCCCACGTGGAATGTTTCCTTCCATTATATTGAACTTACATGTCAGTTACATTGAAATATTTTTGAATATGGCCATTGTTAAAAGCCAGTTATTCATACATGTGGCAATGACATGGCAGTTTATAAGGACATACATGTATCTTTCGTTGAAAAAAATAATTATTGCTGTGATTTGCCTTTTTCTTTTAATTGTGTAGAAAGGCACACACTTCAAGACAAAAAAAATGCAAAAGTAGCATGATGGTTGCAAAGAGAAATATGCTCAATATGAGAGTAATGACTGAAATACAAATGATTGTAACATTGTGATGTTGCTCATGTACTTTCTTTGGTATACTAGAGTAATGTTATATCACATTTCTGTGTACGTTAGAACTGTGTATCTGTTTTTATCTTCCATATTTTGATATGTTAACAATTATTCAGAAACCTGTGATGTGTCTGTAACTTCCCACCATCAGACATGTGGCAATTGTAGGGTTATTTTGTAAAGGTATTTTTCATTAGATTGGAGTCAGTATGTGTGTCTGATTTAAGACTTTTGTCAACTTCAGTCATGAGAGATGCAGTGTTTGGACATTTGTAATGTAAATGCTGTTTGGCTATAACTTCAGACTGAGTATAATGTAAGGAGTGTATTGCAGCTTGAAAATGCTAAAGTACCTTTTACTTAAGTGTTTGTGCCTTTTTAATTGTTTTTCAACTTTCTTACAATTTGTGTGTAAGATGTGATGAAAAATGTCTGCATATTGTTATAAATAAAACATTAAATAGCATTTCCGCCTGATTGTGTTTTTCTTTACACTCGTAGTACCTATTACATACAAAAACTCCATTTACAAAAAGTTGTGAATGCTTTGATCATACAGTAGGTAAGTGACAAGCCAGGAACATTTAAAACAAATAGAACAAAATAAAGCATCTCAGTACTCTTACGAAAATTTCAGTACTGAGGAAGGTATATTGTCAAAGTTAATCAGCCACAGTTATACAACAATGGGTCATATTGTGAAAGTATTTCAGATAATACTGTAGAACTGGCTATGGAGAAAATAAAGGAAAACATCAGTGAAGCACACGTATTCAAATCTTAGTACAAAAATATATCAACCAACAAGTACATATCCCTGCCCATTTTCTAGATAATGAAACGGCAGTTGGCAACGTTGAACACCACTTCTTAATTAATCAGCTTAAATTGATGGGGATCAGCAGTAAAGACATCAATACATTTCAAAGACTGTGCTATAATTTAACTGTCAATGTCAAGGTCGAATACCCTATTTTCGATAACGTCAGAATTCTAAATGGTGCCAGGCAGGGATGTTTATCGTCTCCAACACTCGACAACTTAATTTATTATGCTGTTTTTCCTAAGTCATTGGATGATGTTAACAGAGGAATTGAGATCAGTGGTTTGCTTTTCAATAACACAGATGACACTGTCATACTTGTTCACCTTAGCTGCTCCTAAACATCACACCTAGTAAAATCATTTCCACACTGAGGGTTTCGTACAAACTTATATTTAGGCAGTTCATCCATTCCAGGAATGGAGAAGGTCAGTAATTTTTGCCTGTACTCAACATTGATATTGACAAGATATTGATCCCAGGGATTCCAAGACATTCGAGAATGTTTTCATTTCAAGTTTGAAATCTGGTAACAAGTGACAAAAAAAAATTTTTCCCTGTGAGACAAATACAAATTAACAATTTTCTGATGCTTGTTCCCATTTAGTTGTACTGTGAAACCTTTCTTCTGTCCACATTTCACAATTCGTCAAGGGGAAGTACCCTACAGGTTTTATTGAGCGAATCTGCAAGTATCAAAATAAGTTACATAAATGGCTGTATCTTCTGATTACATTGACTTAGAAGCTTCACTGTTTTATATTGTCAGTGTTTCGTAGGCCTTAATATTTAATATAAATTTCAGCTTGGTATGTCACCCATTTCTGAGGAAAAGGGTTTCAGAAGTTGGACAGAGAAACAGACAGGCAGATAACAGAGTGGTCCTATAAGGGTTCTGTTTTAATTGATTGAAGTGTGAAACCCTAAAAACTAACCAGCAAGAAGAAAGTGGACAACTTGATAATGTACTTGGCTGAGGACATATTTGTCAGCAAAATCAAATACCTAGGATTCTGGCTAACAAAAAGTGGTATTGGCTGAGAAGATAAAAACTAAAATTGACACTGCAGCGTTTGAAAAACTCTTATGTCTAGGTTGTAATCACACCCTTCAATTAAGCGCTTAGAAAATTGTAAAGTGATGTGTGTCACTGATATTGCTATAATTGCTTAAATCTTTCACAGTTATGGCCTAATCCATCAACAGGTTGAAGGTATTAGAAGGCATTTGAAATGCGAATGTATCACTGCATTTTAAACATCCTGTGGGTAGATAATGTTACCAACGATGGGGTACTTCACTGTGCTGATAAAAATCTTGAAATCCTAGCAACCATTAATTGTAGAAAAACAATGTATCTTGTGCACATTTTTTAAAGTGAAAAATGCTGCTTCATATCAATACTGAAGGAAGTATAGAAGGAAAAGTTGAATGTGGTCAGAATTAATTCATGGTTGATGAATCCCCTTGAGGGCTTGATGATTCAAATACTGGTACATTGATTAGAACAGCTGAGAACAGAGGAAGATACTCCATATGATCACAAATTTACTGTAAGCCAAAGAAGAAACATAAAAGTATACAATTAATTAGGGCTACATAACTGTGTGTGATCTCTGCCTTTGAGAATTTTGTACACTGTAAAGCTCCCACGTGCCGAGTTAGAACTGCTGAAAGTCGCGTGACACAGAATCTAAACAAATCTTAATATATTTTGGGGAGTCTGTCTCCAACATCAGCATTTCATTGCTGTGACCACCCTGTCAAAAAATCACCACCATCATGGTACCTCAGCAGAAATCTTGACACTGTTCCCATTTACATGTTTTTTCTGATGTCAAGATACAACTGGTTCGCAAAATTTTGTTGTGTGATAAAATTGTGTGCAGGATTTGGACTTGAATCCTGATGCCTGCTCTGCAGTTTTGAGAAGAGTAGAGGCAAAGTTCAGTGCCCGATCAAAAGTATCTGGACACAGACTTTAATATGGGATGTGTGTACCCTTCACCTCTACAGCAGCTTGAGCTCGTGAGTCTGAATGTCTGTAGAGGCATGGCTGCTGTATAAAGCTGGACAGACGCCACTACCATTCATCAGTGATGCCGATTGCATGAGTATGTGTTTTACATTTCTGTTGTCTGCTTGCCCACAACTGCAGAGGATTTTATAAAGTTCAGTTGTCTTTAGTGGATGCATTATGTATTTGCTGTTCTTAAGCATCCTTCTATTTTCTTGGTGGGTCCAGAGATCGCTTCAGCATACTAGGTCAATACTTTCCCAATGCATTCCATAATCTTGTTAATAAAAAGCAGGAAAAATTTCTCCCTACATGGCTGTTGTTCATTAGTCCTGGTGTTCTTTCTTCTTGTATGGATAGCTCAATCCACATTTCCATTGGAGTAACAATTTTTCTTGAAAGCTAATCATAGATGATTCAACTTATCTTGCAAATAAATTGTCGTGTAAAATTTTACTAGCCCTGTTCACCAAGGCTTTAATGACAGTTTTTGTACAGGTGGTGGTTGGATTTTTATGGAGATTGCAATCAGTATAGCTGTACTGTATATCTTACAGCCCAAAGTCCCATCCACATTTTTGATTACCAATAAAATCAGAAAAACTGTTGCTTATTGCCCCCTTTCTGCGTTGTAAATTGAATTTTTGGGTTGATACTACTGAGATGTACTAAGAAGACATCCAAGTCCATACATCAAAAGTATTGTCCACATAGAGGTACCACTTGGCTGGTCTTTCATTGGCTGCCTCCAGTGCCCGTCATTCAGAAATCTCCATAAACAAGTCGGCACGGCTGGAATAAGAAGGCTGCCCTTGGCCCCCTGTTAATATGCCTGTAAAATTCATAGTTGTACTGGAGTATCTGGTACTGAGACTTTGTCCAAATACTACTATAACAGTCAGAAAATGTCTGAAATATGAAGTAACTTTGTTCACTTGAACCATTGTAATTAAGGACACAGCATCAAAATGAAATGTTAGTGAATAGATACCTAAATTGATCACGGCCTCTCAGCCTGTAAGTCTTAACTGAACCAAAGATTGGTAATGAAAGCCTACATTGTGTGGCTCTGAGACAGTTTCTTGCTATGATGACCCAAATACCTGCAGGAAACTGCAGCTGAGTTGTGAAGTAAAGAAAGAAGAGTGGTAAGGGGAAAAGAGTGTAGACGTACAGAACATAATAAAGGTGTGTTAATGATGAGCTGAAAAGGGTGGTTATGTTTACGGTCTAAAATTTTACCTTTCATCTTATTCTGTGTATCGACGTATTCTGGACAAGGACACTTGCATTGAGAGATGAAACATCCAAAAGAACAAGTATAGGGACTGATTGGGAGATACTAAGTTGAAGTCCTTCAAGAAATGGGAACAGACAGGTGCTCAACAGTCACACCTCACACACTCTTCCTGTTCTGAGGAGCTACATCTAGCGAAATAGATAGAGCCTTGGGTAGACATGGCATAAGAGCTATTTTCGTACTGGCAAGAAGATTCTGCACTACCTGTAACATGTAGCACTGTACTGGGTCATAATAAAATTCATTACAACACAGACAAAGAAAATGCGCACATCTTTAATGGATGTATCCGTATTTCGATACATTGGACCAATGTTGTTACTGAAATGGAGATTTTCTTGCAAACAGAACTCAACACATTGTTCTTTACAGGGGAGAAATTTTTTGATGTAAAAGAATTTTGAGAGAATTCCATGAGAGTGTTACAGGATCATTATGTTCATAATATACAAGGTGTACAGTGTGTAGGTACAAATGAAAGGCGAGAGTAGAGGATGATGAAAAAACCAAATAATCCTAATAAAGGTAGGTCCAAAAGCCAGTGATTCCCCTGATGCGATAATATCTGCACATATGCACTGCTGTAGAATCTAATAGACTGTGTGGATGAGTGTCGTTACCACGAAAGTATATGTATGTGGTACATGCATAATGGTGCATCAGCACACTTTCATATGACTGTTCCGGAATTTGTAGCACAAATCTTTGACAACTAGTGAATTGGTCATGGTTCATCAGTGCCGTAGTCTCCCAGGTACCCCAATATGAACCCGTTGGATTGTTTTGTGTGGGGATATTTAAATGGTTTGGTGTATTCAAATTCTGTCAGTAGTGTCGATGAAGTGTGAGAGTACATCTTGGATCGTGTCCGTGCCTTTGGAATGTGTGCGGGCTTTTTGAACTTGTACAAACGTTGATGAGGAGACATGCTGAAGTCTGCTGTCACACAAGTTGGGGTCATCTGGAACAGTTGTTGTAATGCTTTTTTCCACAAGTGCAGATCTGCAATTTTGATCCTCGGAACTCGATTATAAGGTGTGCATTTACTCAGTCATAGTACATCCTATTAGGAAAATCACAGGTTTCCGGAACTATGTTTGCTCTTCATCCAGCTGTACAACCACCATACAGACGGACAGGAAGGCGAAATAACAAGTAGAAAATATCAGTTTTAAATTTTCAACTGATTGATATGCATGAAGATAGAAGATGGCTAGCCTTTGCTTATCTTGCTGATAGACATGTCGAAAGTAGACACACACACACACACACACACACACACACACACACACACACAGAGAGAGAGAGAGAGAGAGAGAGAGAGAGAGAGAGAGAGAGAGAGAGAGAGATTCCTTATTCACTCTGTTTTTTACTCTATTTTTCTTTCTTCCCCTTTTTTGCCTTCAACTAACCCCCTCCATCCCCCTGCTCTCTCTCTCTCTCTCTCTCTCTCTCTCTCTCTCTCTCTCTCTCTCTCCTCACTCCACTTCCCACTTCTCTTGCCTTTAAATTTGATGCCTGGACTGGACTGAAGCTGGCACAGTGCTTACAAAATGTACTGTCTTTAATATCTTACTCTCTGATACCTGTTCTTTCATTTTTGTCCTTGCAGCAGGGGGGATCTCTTGGCTTGAATTCGGCATGAGATGCCCCTCTTTCACAAACCTTCCCAAAACTCCCTGACAAAGGGACTAACCTTTCTGAAAGCTAAGAAGACTTTTTGTCTACTTTTAATGTGCATATTGACATTACTGGCATTTTGTATCCAAAAGTAAGTTCTGGCCAGCCATTCTGTCAGTTTGTAATTGTGCACTTTCCTCAAGTGGATCCTCTTGTCAGTACAGGTATGTGTGTGGGCATTTTGACTGTTAATGTATTATTATTATTATTATTATTATTATTTTACTTTTCTGGAATGAGAAAGAGGAACAACATATACTTTTTTTGTGTCAGGCTGTGATTAGTCAGCCTATACCATTGAGACATCACATTGATTGCCAGAGATCTGTGGAAGCGTGTCACATTGATGCAGGTTGACCAATCACTGGCTGATTATAAGGTCATCACAGATGCAATCACAACAGCCATTTGTTCCTGACGAAGATGGTGGAGTGTTTTGTTGAGAGCTAGAGTTTGTACTCGTACTGAAATCAGCAATAATATTTTATATGAGGGTGCTGGCACAAGAAACTTTGTCTCCGTTAACAGTACAAGTAGCCTCGGTGTTGTCTCTCATTTTTGACTGGAAAGGTGAGTGTTACATAAAGATCAGCCATTGGAGACATATCAACTATAGTGGAAATGTGAAGTCAATCAGCACCACCAGTGAGAATTAAAATGGGGCATAATAACTGCTTTCTGTTCAGTGAGTGTTTTTGTACTGTTATGTTTCAGATCATTCATGACATGCTGTTACGGCAGTGATGTGTGTACAGTACCAGTTTATACCAACCTAGCCATGTAAATCCAGTTTTCTCCTTGAGAACTTCATTTCACATTCCTGTATTCTGCTTTTATCCTTCATGTTGCATGTTTCTGGAGCATAAATTATGCTACAGTTTTGTAAGCCTAATTGTTCATGCATTGGTACATACTTAATCTGTGATATTAAGCTCACTTCATTGCTTATATCCTTCTGGACATTATGGTTTTCGTTAGTTTTTACCAATACTAGACAAAAACCAATCTTTGCACTCACTGAACTACTGAGAGAAGAGAATCTGTGAGGTCTGGAAAGGCAGCAGAGAACACTGTGCAAGTTCAACACACAAGCTGGACTGTGAAATGTTCATGAACATCTCCAGTGGTGGAACACTGCCTGTAGCAAATGTTGAGATTTGGATATGCTACCAGCACACAGTTCTAATGCATCACAAATTGCTGGTTCCACTATACTCAAGGCAGAATAAACATTTTAAGAGTAAACAGAGTATGATATGTAAAAAGAAGAGGCTAAGCAGTAATATGTGAAGTTTATAATTTAACAAGGGCATGTCTATTACAAGCATGGTCATACAACCTTGGTGTACTTTTTAGAATAATTTTTATGGCTAGATTTTTTTAAATACATTTCACAGACTTCTGCAGATGATGTACAAAACTCTGTTGACTGTGCTCTGTCTTGAATAAGTACACAGGGCTCGTGTGGATACCGTCCTACATAAACCACCAGTGCCTTGAATCTGCTGATGCCATCATCAAATGCTTTGAACTGTAGAAGGTGCAGTGTGTTACCAGACCTGTATCTTTTATCTAAGTTTTAAATAATAACTGTCACTGAAGTTGCCAGCAATTGGACAAGTGAGAGGGATTCGTTACATCAGATGTGCAGGAGGCTGTTGAATTGAACCATCTGCTTAAACCTACATGCACACTGTGTCCTTCACTAATAGGACACTACATTACTGGATTGTTGTGAAATAATAAAACTCACTCATTTTAAACACAGTTTTATTTCACACAAAGCAAGCCTGTGATAGTCAGTTTCAGTCCAATATTACTCATCCTGCTGAGCTACACAAGTCAGATTGTTTCAACTACACTACTGGCCATTAAAATTGCTACACCATCAAGAAATGCAGATGATAAACAGGTATTCATTGGACAAATATATTATACTAGAACTGACATGTGATTACATTTTCATGCAGTTTGGGTGCATAGATCCTGAGAAATCAGTACCCAGAACAACCACCTCTGGCCATAATAACGGCCTTGATACGACTGGGCATTGAGTCAATCAGAGCTTGGATGGCGTGTACAGGTACAGCTGCCCATGCAGCTTCAACACAATACCACAGTTCATCAAGAATAGTGACTGGCGTATTGTGACGAGCCAGTTGCTCGGCCACCATTGACCAGACGTTTTCAATTGGTAAGAGATCTGGAGAATGTGCTGACCAGGGCAGCAGTCGAAAATTTTCTGTATCCAGAAAGGCCCGTACAAGACCTGCAACATACGGTCGTGCATTATCTTGCTGAAATGTAGGGTTTCTCAGGGATCGAATGTAGGGTAGAGCCACGGGTCGTAACACATCTGATATGTAACGTCCACTGTTCAAAGTGCAGTCATCGTGAACAAGAGGTGACCAAGAAGTGTAACCAATGGCACCCCATACCATCACGCCGGGTGATACGCCAGTATGGTGATGACGAATACACGCTTCCAATGTGCGTTCACCGCGATGTCACCAAACACGGATGCAACCATCATGATGCTGTAAACAGAACCTGGATTCATCCGAAAAAATGTTGTTTTGTCATTCGTGCACCCAGGTTCGTCGTTGAGTACAACATAGCATGCACTCCTGCCTGTGTGGTCAGTGTCAAGGGCAACCGCAGTCATGGTCTCCGAGCAAAAATTATGCTGCATAGTTGTGATTTAATTGCACATGTTGAAGTGGAGCACATACCAACTTCTGATGCTTTGATATCACTATCTCAAAGTGAGAACATCATATAAGAAATGAGCAAGCGAATAAACTAGCTACACCAGAAAGACCACTACTGGTAACTACATGAACAAGCAAATTGCAAGCTGGTTTCAAGGTAAATCTTCCAGTTTTGATGCATATTTTAAAATTTACCCAGGTTTCTAGTAGTAGATACAGTCCTGTGAAATCAGATGAACTGGTATATCAGTACGATTTCATTGTTTAAAAAGCAAAATGGTCATCGCATATAATTGCTATGCGGAGGATTTGGATTTGATTTCAAGTACTTGCCAAGAATTTTCCCTTGGTAGGAGGACTTTAACAGGATGTACTCAGTCTTGTGATGCCAGTTGAGGAGCTTGGCTGCAAGGTTTGGAAAGTTGACAACCACGAGGTGAGTGGTGTGTTGACCCTGTCCCCTTAATACCACATCCGAATGATGCCATTTGCAGAGAATGACACAGCAACCAGTTGGTACTGAATGGCCCATTGGAGCTTTAATTCTTATTTGAAAGTTAAGAACTATGAATTTTTTAAACTAATTCATAGTTGTATTTTGGAATGAGTTTGTTAACATTATTTCTTATCCAACAATGTAGGAAAAGACAGATTGCTGCTTTCCATAAAGAAGATGTGTCAAGTTGCAGACAGGCACAGTTAAAAGACACTTACATAAACACCTTTCAGTCACAGCCTTCATCAGTAAAACACACACACACACACATGCAGCTATCATGGACGCAAGCAGGAAGCACGAGGGGGCACGGAATGGAAAGGGATAGCAGTCTACTGGTGAGGAGAGAGACTGGTGGAGTGTGCAGGGACTAGATTGCCAATGGGCTCAGCGTCAGTAGATTGTGGGGATAAAAGACGCAAAAAAGGAGAGGAGCAGGGAAAGACGAGTGGATGCATTGGTAGAGGTCTGCAAATAAACATGATGGGAGGTGAGAATAGGTAGAATATGATAGGACAGAGGGGGTGGAAACTGGTGGGTGGAGGGTGTGGGGACAGTATGTTACCGTATACCAAGGCTGAGATAATTACAGGAGCGGAGAATGTGTTATAAGCCCAACTCCAATCTGCGCAGTTCAGAAAAGCTGGTGGTGGGGAGAAGGCTCGGGCAGTGAAGCAGCCACTGAAATCAAGTATGTTATATTCAGCTGCATGTTGTGCCACAGCATGGTCACTTTGCTGTTGGCCACAGTTTGGCAGTGGTCATTCATCCTAGTGAACAGCTGGTTGGTAGTCACACGAATATAAAAAGCTGTGCAATGATTGCAGCGGAGCTGCTAAATGTCACACCTGCTTTCACAGGTGGCCCGGCCCCGGACGGGGTGGGATAAGCCTGTGACAGGCCTAGCAGTGCCGGGTGGATGGATTGGGCAGGTTTTGCACCTGGGTCTTCCACAGGGATATGATCCTCGTGTGCAGACGGATCTCCCATACCATTTCCCCCTCACACCCCCAATCCTCCTACCAATCCCAAGAACCAGCCACAAAGGAGTGTTCCCTTCATCACCCAGTATCCCCCCCCCCCCCCCAAAATCATATCCTTGTGGAACACCCAGGTACAAAACCTGCCCAATCTCCCCACCCAGCACTGCTACTCCTGTCACAGGTTTACCCTACCCCATCAGGGGCCAGGCCACATGTGAATGCAACCATGTCGTTTACCAGCTCTACTGCCATCATTACACAGCTTTTTAGATTCGTATGACTACCAACCAGCTGTCCACCAGGATGAAGAGCCACCGCCAAACTGCTTTCTTGAACTACACAGATAGGAGTTGCGCTTACAACACATTCTCCGCTCCCAGCATCAGCCTATGGTAACATACTGTCCCCACACCCTCCACCCTCTCTGTCCTATCATCCCTCCCCATTCTGATCTCCCACCCTGTTTATTTGCAGCCTTCTGCCGATGCATCTTTCCCCACTTCCCTGCCCCACAACCTATTGATGCTGCATCTGTTGGTAGTCTACTGCGCACCCCACCAGACAGCGTTCATCTTTGTGTCCACCCGTAGATTACTGTCCGTTCCCTTTCTCTGACCCCTTCCAGATTGCTGCTTGCATCCCATAGCTGCATTTCGGCCCAAGATGCTGGAGTGTGAGGTGTGCTTGCTTTTGTGTGTGTGTGTGTGTGTGTGTGTGTGTGTGTGTGTGTGTGTGTGTGTGTGTGTGTGTTTTACTGATGAGGCTGTAGCCAAAAGCTTTATGTAAGTGTGTTCAGATTGTGCCTGCCTGCAACTTGACGTGTCTTTCTTATGGTAAGTAGCAATCTGTCTTTTCCTACATTGTTGATATTTCTACTTGGTGTTTCCATTGTTTGATTAGTTCTTATCCCCTCCTTTTGTGAACTGCATTGTCTTTATTGTCTCTTTACCGGTAGTGTCTTTTGATTGTGCCTGTCTACAACTTGACTTGTCTTTCTTATGGTAAGTAGCAATCTGTCTTTTCCTAGTTCTTATCCCCTCCTTTTGTGAACTGCATTGTCTTTATCGCCTGTTTACCGAGAGATGCTTTCTTGCTGCTTGTGGCTGCACATAGCCAGCAACTACACAAAGTCCTGGTTTGTCGTTTTTGTGAGAAGCAATTGCTATCTGACTGAAAGCTGCCTTACAATACTGAATGAAAACTGACTCTCATTAGAACAGTATCACTTGCTGAAACTGTTCGCTACTGAGACAGCTAAGCAGAAATAGAAAGAAAGGCGCTGCCACATTTTAGAGACGTCACCATCACACATTCTGACCTAGACAAACAAAAAATGGTGCCTACAATGATGGAATGTAAAGTCCTAATTTCGAGTACAAATAAATGGAAAAAAAAGAGAATTCTTCTACATACATTGGATATGAGGCAGCCATTTGAGGACTTTGAGAGCAACTTATTAGCGATCGTAAGAACTGACTAGTATATAAAAGTGTAATAAAGGTAAAAAAAAGTCTTCACTCACCATACCTCTCTCAAAACCAAAGTAAAATACTGGACACCGCATCTGCTGAACATATGCACTACACCACTCTAATGACAAGCTCTCACTCAAAATACTACACAGTGGACTTGTCAGCTTCAAACAGTTTGTAAACCAAACAAAGGATCACAGCTCCATGTAATAGTGGGACATTCCTGTTACTGTGGGCACTCATGTCCCACTGATCAGAGTTCCCTTGGCAGGATCATTGCCAATTTTCTGTCCTGTTTTCATCCATTCCCATCTTGCATCCCACCTCTAATGAAAATGTGACTGATACAACATAAAACCTTAATCTCCCCTCCTGCCTTTTTTGAACCTCTGATAATGCAAGACTATGAAATGACAAATGTAAGAGTGTATTTCATTTTACTTTGAGCAGCAGTCTGATTTATATTCAGCAGGTCCTTAAAGAAACTAGTAAACAAAACACACCCTCATAAACAACTGGACCACCGATTTGCTAGCAAGTAGAAGCACATCGTTCTATAAAAAGGGAAATTCACTTGAGAAAACTGTAAAATTATGGGCCAGAATTGCTCGCCAGTACTTAACCTCAGGAGGAGAAATATTTAATGTTATCAGTAGATGCACAAAAGCATATGACACTGTCCCACCTTTTGGCACTACTGGTTCCTTCACAGTTTCAAAACCTAGAACAATGTCGTATGCTTTGATATATTTCTGTTGGCAGCAGTCAGTACTTAGTCCTTAATAGCAGACATAACCAGTAGCTAAATTAGCACCCTACACACTTCTTTTTGTTGCATCTTCAACACTGAAAATATCCTTCTGTGTTCTTTCAAAGTATGATGAAATTGCTTACTGTACACAATACATGCTCTGTACACTAACTGATCAAAAGTATCCAGACATCCCTATATAGTGCAGAACTGAGGACTAGGTGTTCAGAGAGTCACAACAGGAATTACACAAAGAGACGGGGAGTATTGTGTTGTCAGTGGAGAAGCAGTAACAGCAGAATGGGTCTTGAAAAGGCAATGGATTGAGTCCTATATCAAACGATTTGGTATGCTTTTTGTGATTATCGAGGTCCTGAAACCTACATCAACCAGATAAAAATGTACAAAATCACCAGCAGTGCAGTGCTCTGCAGGATTGACAGACAGCTTTCCTGTGACAATTGGCCTTCGTGAAGGGTCAGCTCTGTCTCCGCTGCTCTTTGCTACCATTTTATATATAAAAAATGGGTACTATAGCGTGTGACTTACAGAAGTCTGCACCTTGTACAATGCTATATGCTAATGACATTACGCTCATCGGTACAACCATCAACAAAGATTTAAACATCCACAAGACTGAGTACCTTGAAACGATTCCATGTCCTGGAACTAAACAAATTAGTGGCGCTTCTCTTACCAAGATGCACATGTTTTAGTATCTAGGTTCTCGACTGAAGAGTGACGGCTATGTGATGAGGAGGTGTGAGCAAGAATCAAAGTGATCTGGATGTGATTGCTGGTACTTTGTGATAATAAATGCCTATCCACCTTCAGATGTCAGTGTGATAATAAGATGCCTATTCACCCTCAGATGTCAGTAACTAGCAGTTTATGTTGAAGGGAAAGGCATTCAGATGATATGACTGTAGCATCTGTGACGATCGGGAGGTCACTTCTATGGAGTAATATATAGTCAATCTGAGTATTGTGCCTGACACTACTGTGGGTGACCAGGTGTGATGCACCGAGTGAGGTGGCGCAGTTAGGTTAGGGAGGACGACGGTTGAATCCCGCTTCCGGCCATCCTGATTTAGGTTTTCCATGATTTCCCTAAATCGCTCCAGGCAAATTCTGGGATGGTTCCTTTGAAAGGGCACGGCCGACTTCCTTCCCCACCCTTCCCAAATCCGATGAGACCGATGACCTCGCTGTTTGGTCTCTTCCCCCAAACAACCCAACCCCAACCTAGCTGTGATATGCGTTTCTTAAAGAACGTATTGGTGGTAGCTAGGTCAGTTCCTTCAGCCAATTCTAGAGTTCTGACCCCATCTTCATTTCTGATGCTGTAGCCAGAATTTCTGTGGCACCTGTACCCCTCGTGTGTACTGTCAGTATGCCCATTAAGATTCCATAGAGTATAAACAGATCTTCTTCATTGCACATCACAACAGCATCTTGAAACTCATTCCAGAAGGTGTCTTTAGTTGTCTCTTTGCAGCCTGTCTATGGGGCAAACATGAATTCAACAAGCTGAGATGTTGGTGACTACTGATATGAGACAATCGGAGTATTGATGTACAGTTGTAAACTTTTTGGTTACATCAGGAGGTGAGTCTGGCAGTTGATAGAATGATTCAATTAAAATTTTATGGCTACCCGATACTGAGTCTTTGCCAAAATAATCTCACATGCAGCTTCAATTTCTGTCTCATTGCACGTCTTGTCTACAGCAAGAAATACACCACCTCTATTTCCCATTAGCCTGCCCTTTTTTTCCCCCAAAAAATCGCACTGCTATCAGCATCAGGTTTGAACCAGCTCTCTGTACCTTGTACTATATGAGCATCATTGATTTTCAGAAGCACTTCAAACTCTGACAGTTTATTGTGAATGCATCAGCAGCTAATTACTTGGATTTTAATACCCTCAACTGCAGGGAGTATTCCTTTGGATCTTACACAGAACTTTTTGGTCTATTACAGCTGTTGTTGACTGGACTGGATGGAGAGCCGCCTAACCTTAAAAGACACTTGTATGCACCCCACACACAGTCAGCTACTTGGATAGCAGCCTCTGATGTGTAGTGCACACCTATTTAGGGATGCCCTACAGTTCTCAACCCTCTGGTGCAAGTCCAGGAAGTTGCAACCTAGCTTGTCACAGAACCTCCAAAGTCCTTCCATACGACTCAGAACCAAATGGCCACGATCAGTTCTGGAGACAATGCTGTAAATTGTGAGCTTCATTGAAAGTCCATGCACAAGGCTGTTCTCCTCAATCTTCTCTGCCAGTTGCTGGAATGCCCAAGATTGATCTTGGAGCCCAGACGACAGGCACCATTTGCCCACAATCGGCAGTTGGTTGCATCCTGTTCCTTCAGTGGTTGCCAGAATAGCCTCTTCAAGATGTTGAATGAGGCCCCCAGGCATGCACTCTGAGTGTACCTGGTGTTCGTTCCTGTCCCTTAGTTCCATTTCTCTAAGATGTACCATTATTCGCCATATGTTTGAACTGCCAACGATTAATAGATCTCTATCATTTTGTGTTCATCTCATCTTAACACAGAAAAAAACAGGTTTCCCGACAGGTGAAGTGAGTCCCACTGACTCATTTACTGTTTCACTGAAAGACAGCACCTCAAACCTGTCGGTCAGGGGAAACGGTATAACACCCTGAGTCCTCCCTGGTTCCTGTCCTCTCTGTACATGATACCTAGATTTACCATTGACACACCACTCACAGTCAAGTAGTCGAGTAATGACAGATCCTGTACTTTCTGCAGAGGAGAAAAATCTACAGGTGAGGATAGTATTTGAGGTATCTTTGGTTCCTCTGTTAGATGACTCTCAGGAACTCTCCCAATACACCAATTTGCAGCGGCTGCCAATCATTTGACAGTAGTCAGGGCAATTTTCAGCTGCTTACAAACATCAACTAACTCATCCCATGTTTGAGAACAGCATTCACAATGAGGCCGCATTGTGGTCGGTGCAATGTTTTACAGGACAATGAACAAATAAATTTAAACTAATCGTGCTGCTAATCTTTTAAACCTGTCGAGCTAAAGTACTACTTATACCCTTTGAAGACTGAAGCAATTAGTACACGAACACAATTTCTATTAAGGAAACAGAGAAAAATGTAGTAAAGATTACTAATTTACTAAAATTTATTGATGCTACAGCCACTAACAAATTTCAAAACAGCACTAACTTGCAATAAATGTAGATAATATGCACTTCCCTTGAAAGGAAAAACTAGATGCAGTACATTCTGTTAGTTATAATATGAGCTACAGTAACCAAAACACAAAGTCTGGTTTATTATGAAGCAGCTTATGCACGCAACAATGATAACTTCCAAAAATTCCAGTGAATGTACATTTATTCACATTGATATACACTGAAATTTGTGGTGAACTATTCTCTGCCGCTAACTGTAAATCACAAACGCTGATTGCTATGAAATAAGGTATCCATAACACTTGCAACTTACAAAAATGTTCAAAAATATGCTTTTGTAAGCATCCAAAAATCCCCAAAAATATATCTACCATCTGAAAAATGCTCTTGTTGGAGCACAAAAAAATGTGAATATGCTTCTCTTTCAAACACTCAGACAGAAAAGTGGGGAGCTAGCTGTGTCAATCCTCATTCCGCATAAAAAATGTTGGTATGTGAACAATTTGCACTCTTTTTAACACACAACATTCTAAATCCTTTTGCTCGGTCTCTCGTTGTAGTGAAGCCATCATCCTCAGCATCTCTCTATCACTGCCACTGTATGTAAATGGTTGTCTCCCACTGTCCTCTTTTTCTCCCATTAATATTTTCTCTTATCTATTTCTCCAATTATTTCTCTGCCGCTTTAACTCTCTCTCTGTCCCACTGCCAATGTCTCCTGTTCTTTTGCATTCCTATTGCTACTGTCTCTTTGTTTCTCACATACAATATGTTGTCTTTCTCCTCAACCACAAGTGTCTCTTCTCCATACATGTCCTTGGGGATAGTTTGCTCTGGTTTTTGACCCCTATGGCTGGAAACATTAACCATGGGTGTAGAGGATGGAGGGATATGGGCAACTTTTTTGTGTCCAAGTTAACCAATCTGGAAGTCTAGACCCCAATACAGTGTATGGTCTCCATTCATCTCTCTTTATCCATTTCCATTGCCTCCTCTCCCTTTGTCTCTCACTGCTGCTGTCTTCCTCCATCTCTCTCTCTTTCACTGCCATTTTCTCTCTCCCAATATCACTGTCTCTTCTCTCATTCTATCCCACTGGTATTGCCTCCTCTCTCTTCCACTATCACTCTTTCAACACGAATATGTTCGTAAGCCCAAGTTTTTGGTGAGGAAGGTGTAACAAGAATTGAGGCAGTTGGTTTCCCACTTTTCTGCCTCTACAACTATACTCTGCAAACCACCAAAAAGTACATGGCAGAGGGTACATCCCATTGTACCAGTTATTAGGGTTTCTTCCCACTCCATTCACATATGGAGCGTGGAAAGAATGATTGTATTAACGCCTCTGTGGGAGCAGTCATTATTCTAATCACGATCCCTATGTGAGCGTTACATAATGGTTTGTAGTATCGTAGTGTCGTCATTTAAAGCTGGTTCTTGAAATATTGTTAGTAGACTTTCTCAGAATAGTTTACGTCTATCTTCAAAGAGTCTTCCAGTTCAGTTCATTCAGTATCTCTGTGACACTCTCCCATGGATCCGACAAACCTGTGACCGTTCATGCTGCACTTTTCTGTATGTTCAACAGCCCGTGTTAGTCCTATTTGGTACGGGTTCCAAGCACTTGAGCAATATTCCAGAACCAGTCGCACGAGTGATTTGTGGGCAATCTACTTTGCAGCCTGATTGCAGTTCCCCAGTATTCTACCAATAAACCGTAGTCTACCATCTGCTTTACTGACAACAGTCTATGTGATCATTGCATTTCATATCCCCACAAAGTGTTACACCCAGGTATTTGTAGAAGTTGTACAATTCCAGTTTTAACCATTGATATTGTAGTCATAGGAAACTTTTTTTTTTTTTTGTGTGTGTGTGAAGTCACAATTTTACATTTCTGAATATTAAAGCAAGTTGCCAATTTCTGCACCACTTTGAAATCTTATCAAGATCTGACTGAATATTTATGCAGCTTCTTTCATCATAGATAACTGCATCATCTGCAAACAGCCTGAATTTTCTATTAATACTGTCTGCAAGGTCATTAATATATAACATAAACAGCAAGGGTCCCAACATACTTCCCTGGGGTGCATCCGAAGTTACTTCTACATCTGACAATGACTCTCCATCGAATATAACATGCTGTGTCTTCCCTACCAAAAAGTCCTCAATCTAGTCACAAATCTCACTTGATACCCTGTATGAGCACGCTTTTGACAGTAAGAGCAGGTGTAGTATTGAGTCAAATGCTTTTCAGAAATTGAGGAATACTGCATGTACCTAACTGCGTTGGTCCAAGTCTTGCAGTATGTCATATGAGAAAAGTGCAAGTTTGTTTTCACATGATCGATGTTTTCGGAATCCATGCTGGTTGGCATTGAGGTCATTCTGTTCAGGATACTTCATTATGTCTGAGCTCAGAATATGTTCTAAGATTCTACAACAAATCAATGTCAAGGCTACTGGACGGTAATTTTGTGGATTACTTCTACTATCCTTCACATAAATGGGTGTGACCTGTGCTTTTTTTTCCAGGAACTGGGCATGGTCTTTTGTTTGAGGGACCTATGATAGGTTATAGCTATAAGAGGGGCTAACTCAGCTGCAAATTCAGTACAGAATCTGATAAGGATTCCATCTGCCCCAGGAGCTTTGTTCAGTTTTAACAGTTTCAGCTGTTTCTCAACACCACCGACACTAATGCTTATCACATTCATCTTTTCAGTGGTATGACAATTAAATTACATGTAGACTAAAGGTGGGGAGGGGAAGAAAGAAAGGGAAAGGGATGGGGAAGGGAGGGATCAGTGCTGTCAGCTGTATTGGGACATTATGCAGTATCAGCAGCGATGAATCAAAATGTGTACCAGACCGGGATTCAACCCGTGATCTCCAGCTTACAAGGCACATGTGGTAACCACTGCGCCATCTGGGACACAATGTTACCGCGCCATCTGGGACACAGTGTTACCGCAACTGCACGGACTATCTCGGCCTGCCTCACGGCTGATCCACACACTTATTGCGTGCCACCTATCCACAGCCCCTGTCCATTTCCTCCATATTCGCTCTTCCGAGATTCCCACAGGAGGTCAGAAGTATTTGTGCATCCACACTGAAGGTGGACTCATTGCACAGCTAGACCTGTCAAATTATATGAATCTGTGGTTTCTGTTCTTTCGGACATGTCCAAATCCACCTTCAGTGGGTTTTGTAAAATATTGTTTGACAATATCCTGCTATGGTAGCCACTGAAGGCATCATGCATTACTCTCTTGACAGCCTAACATGTTTCATTCAGCATCTCTCCTTCTATAGCCTTACGCTTTGTTTTACCCCTATTATGCAGTAATCTCTGTTTCTTTAGAAGTTTCTGTACAATGACTGGACACGATGGAAGTTCCATTCCATTATGAGCTTTTCGGCTGGGTACATATCTATCCAGTGTGTTCTTTAAAACCTGTGCCACAGTTCCTCCACATGTTCTCCTGTCAGAGTCTTTTAAAGAGGAGCGTATTCACCTTTTTTGTGCTCTGAATGGAGCATTTTTCAGCTGGTTCCCTTCTTTTCCCTTTTACAGCAGGGTGTGTTGTTTATATGAAACATATTCCGTAGGTCAATGAAGTGTAGACAGTTTATTTATATATTTTAACACATTTATGTACCAATATTTTGACATATATAAACAATAAATAAGTATTCATAATATAAGGTTAACACAATCATCTACTGTCCAGTGCAAGTTCACTTTACACTACAGGTACTTTACATAAAGATGCACAACATCTTTAGGATAGCAGACCAAAAAATGCAGTATTTGATTTGCAAGTACAGAGAATTTCATATGACAAAATAACTTTTTGTCAGGTGCTTACGCCACCAGATGACACCATCAAAACATTTCCAGGTCAAGACTGCCTGATTAGGCCTGAGGTGCACATTATACAGAGAGAGCACATCATAAAGAATTGTTGGTGAAAAAATGACAACTAAAAACATACTTTCGTGGCATCAGAGTCCCTCCAATGTCCCCAGAACCCTTGCTGTGATGCCAGAAGACTTGCCATGTGTTCATTAAGCCCGTTAAAACTACATTTATGCCTCAGACTGGATACTACAGTCATATTTTATGCACATAAGTATGGTAACTCCGAACCTCTGGATTTTGGTAGTGGATAGTGAAATCAAAAAAATTTGAAGGTTCCCTGAGAACATCATCTTAAGAATGTATGGTAAAAATTTTGACAATTTACCATGAACAGAAATTACTGAAGTGGCCATCCCCACGATTGGTACTTTTCCTAACCAAAGATAGGGGTTTTGTCAGGTCCCACCCATGAACAAATTGTGCTTTTATGAGCTGCCTAAGGCCCACCCCAGACCACAGCTAAAGCAAAAAGATCAGCCAACCTGCTCAATTTGCCTGATCTAGAGATAGTGTGTAATGTTTAAATTTTGAACCTGTCTATAGAATATTTAAAGTATGCCCATTCTTCCAGTAGGTATGCTTCCTTGAAAAATCTGATTTTCACGTGCAGCTTTTTGGAATATACTGGCACTGTGCACTGTCAAGCATGGACTGATTTCTCACATGCCGTAATTATACAGTGAAATTAGGGAACAATTGTTTCTGAACAAGGATAGACCTACTGTAGTCAAAAATTTCTAAAAGTGCGTACTTTTAACTTTAGGCCTACAATTGATGATGATAGTTTACCGCAGCCCTCACAAATATTTGAAATTTCATGCTGTATCACAATACACCCAATTACCGACACAATTGTAGAAAGATTATGCAGAAGTGAAGTGAAGCAAACAGTAAAGTATTAGAATCAAGAATTCTGAAGCGGCAAATGAGACATACGTGCTGTCTCACGCAAAGAAAATTTTGGAAGTCGGCTTTCATATGTAAATAAATGTGCAAACTGGAAGGATTTTTTACTTAGCTGATTTTGTAACAACTTATACACTGGTATATCTCACTAAATTCAGAGCAACGAACAATGCTGGTGATTTTCGGAAGAATGCCATCCATACAATCCCAAAAGCAGCAAGGGCAGATTAGCGTGAGAGCTTCGCACAAGCAGCTTAACAGCTCATGCATCCAAATTGCTGACAAAAAAATATACAGAAGAATAGAAATGAAAATTGAGGATATGTTAGACGATGATCAGTTTGGCTGTAGGAGAGGCTAAGGTGCTGAGAGTCAGTTCTGGCTTTGCACTTGATCATGGAAGCCAGACTGAAGAAAAATCAAGACATATTCATAGAATTTGTTGACTTAGAAAAAGCATTCAAAAATGTAAAATGGTGTAACAGATTTAAAATTCTGAGGAGGATATGAGTAAGCTGTAGGGAAAGATGGATGATGTACAGTATGTGCAAGAACCATAAGGGACCAGTAAGAACAGAAGACCATGAATGAAGTGTTCAGATGCCATCTTTCACCCATACTATTCAATGTGTACATTGACTCAGCAATGATACAAAAAATAACAATTCAGAGGTAGGATTAAACTTCAGGGTGATAGGATATCAATAAGATTCACTGATGACATTGCTATTCTCAGTGAAAGAGAGGAAGAATTTGAGGATGTGTTCAATGGAGGGAACAGTTTAATGAACACACACAGTGGATTGAGAGTAAACCAAATAAAGACAAAAGTAATGAGGTGTAGCAGAAATGAGATTGGCGATAAACTTAACATCAAAATTGGTGACCACAAAGTAGATGAAGTTGGTGAATTCTGCTCCCTTGGAAGCAAAATAACCATTCCTGGCCCTTTTTTTATTTTTCAAGAATTTCAAATGCAGCAGTGTAGATTGAAAACCACAACACTGTCAATTAGTTTATGACTTATCAATATAATCTCAATCCATTTCCACATTTTCATCTATCTTTTAACAAGGGCATGTATTCCAGTGTTGTAATATGCATGGTCCTGTTTTCCAAGCCATTGTGCATGGACATTTTAATGGCCTCCTCACCTACAAAGTGAATCCCATGATGAGCTTCTTTTAGAGGCCCAAACAGATGGAAGTCTGGTGGTGCCAGGTCAGGGCTGTATGGGGACTGAGACAAGATTTCCCATCTAACCTGTCAGAAGAATGACGAGTCAAAAGGGATAGGTAAAGTAGGTAGCAGACTTCAGTTCATTGATAGGATACTTGGAAAATGCCCTCAGTCTACATTGGAGACTGCTTACAGAACACTTGCGTGACCTATCCTAGAATATGACTTGAGTGTGTGGCTTCTTTATGCAAGGATTTCACAATGGAGGATGCCGTGGTTATAGTGTGTGGTCCGGGAAATAGCATTGACAGAGACTCCGAATATTCCATAGAGAGTGACCTGGTGAAGATAGCATCAGCAATGAAGCATACGAGTGTGGGATTTCTGTCTGTGTCGAGACGCCATGATCGGCCTCATTTGAACTCTTCCGTCAGGAGGGTGAACTTGGAGTTGGAGTGGCTGCTTAGGATGGATATAGGGTCCCATACTGGTTTGATTCCTGTGGATGCTATTGGTAGGTGGAACTACTCTAGGCATGGCCTTCACCTCAATAGGAAAGGGAAAGGAAAACTGTCTGGGTTGATTGCAGAAAACTAAAGGGGGGCACTGTCACAAGTGGTAAAATACCAGTGGTCACAGGTGTCGGAGGGATGCCTTTTTTTTTTAGGATAGGGAAGGGCGAAAGAAAACGAGTTTTAAGAGAGATTGGCAGACACGCTCAGTTTGAGAAAACAGATGAACAGGAGTCAGATTTTAGCTTACAGCCTCCATTTAAACAATGTTTAACAGAAAGTAATCAGAAACTGCCAGTTCATCTTCGCCAAGGCAGTTAGAATCCCATTAGTATGTAATATCAGTTATCTTTATTACACTAGAACATTCCGGGACTCAGAAATGAAGTTGATGAACTACTTACTTGTATTGATGAAATGAATTCATCTAACCAAATTGACATAATCTGCCTCTCTGAACATCAAGTGACCACTGGTATAGATATGTTAGACATTTCAGGATTTAAGCTAGCTTCCTACTTCTGCAGAGTAGATATGGATGGAGGAGGAGTTGACACATTAAAAACTGCCATAAATTCAAGAACATTGACATTAATAAATTCTGTTTAGAGCAGCATCTAGAAGCATGTGCAGCAGAAGTAGAGTTCCATAACAGATCCTGTATAATAGTAACTATTTACCAAGCACCTGCAGGAAATTGTAATCTATTCATAAATCATCTAGAAGCTCTTTTGGGTTATTTAACAGGAAGAAACAAAGAAATTTTGATTCCTGGTGACTTTAATACAGATTTTCTAATGCACTCTTCCAGTAAGCATTTACTGCAGTTAGTAATGTTGCCTTTCAATCTAACTCACACTGTAAACTTTCAAACTAGGATCACTAAATACTCAAGGACAGCCATTGATAACATTTTTATAGACAAATCAAAGGAACAAAATCATATCATAAAACCTGTAATAAATGATCATGACATGCAGCTCCTTGTTTTAGATGTAAATTCTAAGCAGGTTATCAAGACTGCTAAATTTGAGTACAGGAGAGTAGTCAATCAACCAAAAATTGAGTGTTTTAGAAAACTGTTCAAAGATATGAACTGGAAAGATGTTTATAGTGCTCATGACATGAATGACAAATATAACACATTCATGAACAATGACAGTACCATGTTTGAAAACTGTTTTCTTCTAAAAGTTACTCAAATTAAACAGAAGTGTATAATAAAACCATAGATTATACAAGGAATAAAGATTTCCTGTGAGACAAAAAGGAAAATGTATCTGTCGACCAAGAATAGCTCCAATGCTGATGATTTAGCTAAATACGAAGAATACTGTGAAATAGTAAAAAAAGTAATTCAGACATCTACACAAATGCACTACGATAAGCAGATAGCAATGTCAGGGAACAAAATAAAAACAATATGGGATATAGTGAAAGAGGAGACTGGTAGAACCAGAAAGGAACAGGAGCAAATAGCATTAAGGGTAGATGACACATTAGTAACCGATGGGCATAGTGTGGCAAATCTATTTAACAAGTACTTTATATCCGTTACTGATAGAATGGGGTTGTCAGGATCAGTAAATAATGCCCTTGAATATCTGAAAGTAGCCTTTACAAATAGCTTCAGGTACATGAATATGTTACTCACTTCACCAAAAGAAATAACTCCATAATAAAATCTTTAAAAACAAAGTATTCTAATGGTTACGATGAAATATCAACAAAGTTAATTAAGGCATGTTCTTGTGAGTTTAGTACAATTCTAAGTTACTTGTGTAACCAGTCAATTATAACTGGGATATTTCCTGACTGGCTAAAATATGCAGATGTTGAGCCTCTATTCAAGAAAGGGGATCAATCAAACTACAGACCGAGTTCACTTTTGCCAGCATTCTCAAAAATTTTAGAAAAAGTAAAGGCAGCTTCTCAACCATCTGACCACAAATAACATATTATCAAGAACACAGTTTGTATTTCTGAAGGGTTCTGATATTGAGAAGGCTATTTACACCTACAGTGAAAATGTACTTAATTCATTAAATAACAAATTACAAGCAGCAGGTATTTTCTGTGATTTGTCAAAGGCATTTGATTGTGTGAACCACAACATCCTTTTAAATAAATTAGAATTCTATGGTGTCACAGGCAGCGCTGCAAAATGGTTCAAGTCATACCTCGCTAACAGGAAACAAAGAGTGTCAGTGCAAGCAGCTAGTGAATTAAGTCATCAGTCATCATCAGAATGGGAAGAAATTACATGTGGTGTCCCATAAGGATCCATCTTAGGGCCATTGCTTTTTCTTGCTTACATTAATGATCTCTCATCAGTTACACTGCCAGAAGCAGAGTTCGTTTTGTTTGCAGGTGACACAAGTATTGCAATAAATAGTTTGTCGAGTGTAGTTCTAGAAAGATCTGCTAATGATATTTTCATGGATATTAATAAATGGTTTAAAGCCAACTCACTGACATTAAACTTCGAAAAGACTCAGTATATGCAATTCAGAACCTGTAAGAGGTTTCCACCCAGCATATGCATAAAGTATGAAGAAGAGCAGATAGAAGAGGTTGACAGTCTTAAATTCCTGGGATTACAACTTGATAGGCTAATAAATTCAGTTGGGAGGAGCACACCACAAAACTGCAGAAACGCCTTAACAAATCCGTATTTGCAATTTGAGTGTTAGCTGACATAGGCGACATAAAAATGAAAAAGCTTGCATACTTTGCCTACTTTCATTCCATAATGTCATATGGTACAATATTTTGGGGTAATTCTTCAAGTCAAACAAAAGTTTTCAGAGTCCAAAAGCGTGTAAGACGTATTATTTGTGGAGTAAATTCACGGACGTCCTGTAGAAACCTCTTCAAAGAACTGGGTATACTAACTACTGCCTCTCAGTTTATTTTCTCCTTAATGAAATTTGTCCTAAATAATATATCTCTTTTTCCAACAAACAGCTCAGTTCATACAATACCAGGAACAAAAATGATCTGCACAAGGACTTAAAAGCACTTACTTTAGTTCAAAAAGGGGTCCACTACTCAGGAATACTCATTTTCAATAATTTGCGAGCAAACATAAAAAATTTAGCTACAAATAAAGATCAGTTTAAAAGGAGCCTTAAAGACTTACTAGTGGCCAACTCCTTCTACTCCATGGACAAATTTTTTAATAGAAACAAATGATGTATTGTATATATTCATACTATTAGTATTGTTATTTCAGCTTAAAAATTGACATGTTCCACATCCACGAGGATCTCATCAGCACGGATCTATGGAGTGAACAACTAATCTAATCTGATCTGATCCATACTACATTGGACTAACAGGTGATGTTCAGTATAACAAAAAAGAAGAGCAGCACAAATCACCATAGGTTTCTTTGATCTATGGGAGACCACCACAGAGATGCTGAAAAACCTGAATTGAGAGACAACAAAAGATAGATGCCAGTTTTTCCTTGAAAGCCTACTTATAAAGTTGCAAGTGGAGAATCTAGTATTGTACAATCCTCCCTCCTTGCCATGCACGGCATACTTTAATCATGGCAGCACGCGAACAGGTTCCAAATTGAGCCATTTTGGAAATACTTCCACCTTTGACCTGAAGGATGCTGATGGTGCCCTTTTGGACATCAGATAAATCACTCAGTTTTGCATAACAACAATGATTGCACTATTTTCCATGTCTCCCCAGACTCTTTATATACACTCCACTACTAGAGCTGAAACCTGCCATCTGTGAGTGGTTACTGCACATTGTTGTCTAACATGGGCAGTGGTTACATTAATGTGACTGGACTATGTGTAAGGATAAACATAAAACAATAACAGTGTAAATGCAAATCCACACCAGGCCTGAACCTTGATAATAACCAACGTGGAAAAAAAGTTTCAGTATTTTCTCTGCTAAACTGACAGTGAACAGTATGTGACTGACCAATTTAAGAACTTAGCTCTCATCGGCTATACGTGGTCAAGAACAGCAAAAAACCCACATATTCACCTGTTAG
This sequence comes from Schistocerca americana, assembly GCF_021461395.2. NCBI lineage: Eukaryota > Metazoa > Arthropoda > Insecta > Orthoptera > Acrididae > Schistocerca > Schistocerca americana. The sequence continues at coordinate 49,252,312 of NC_060127.1, forward strand.
GTCAGGGAAACAAACCACACAGCTGTTATAAATGGCATGTGGCTCCACAAGGTAGGTGGTAGAACTAACTGAAGACAGGGTATTGTTCTCACCAACCACAGTCACAATCCAAGGGATATGGTCTCAGAATTCATACAAACTCCTGGAAGCATTAAGGTTAAAACTGCACACAACCAAATTGTGCCCCCCCCCCCCCTTGCCATAAGTAACAGGAGTCTACTGTTCTCTCAAACATGATGTTGCCTGCTATGCACAAGACTCTAGAAGTAAATGTATACAAGGTGTCTCATAATTATTAGCAAAAACTAACACAGATGAAAAAATATAGTAACAGAAGGAACAAAAAACATTCCAGTAAAAATAGATCTGCAGCGTGTGAGGTAATTGTGAATGTGTGGTTAGTTCAGCGTGAAATGTTGTCCTAGTTAGTAGAAATTCATTTGAAATGTAAACTTTCTAATTAACTTGCCTCTAATGGAGCACAAATTTTACCTGTGGCCCATGGTTGGGAAATGTAGTATATACATGATGCAGCATAGGCACATGTTAGTAGTGATGTAAGACTGCATCTAATGTACCAATATGGCGTGAGATGGATAGGTCAAGTAGAACCTGTATTTTGGCCTCCAAGATATCCAGTCCTCAGTCCTCTGGAGTTTTCTGTCTGGAATCATCTCAAAAATGAAATGTATATCACTCCCACTGGTACATTTGACGAACAGGAACAGCAAGTTGTACAGTCTTGGCAAGATTTAGGAGATGATTCAGGGGTGTTTTCAAGAATAGGGCTGCATATACAAGTGTATAGTAAATTGTTTGTGTAACACGATGAAGCACTTTATGAAATAGAATCGCGTTCTTCGACTGTGCATTGATATCAGGTGTTTGTGGCACATGAAAGTGTGCGCTGGACCAGGACTCAAATCCGGAATTCCCTCTTATCGTGAGTGATCACCATAACCACTTCAGTTTATTCAGAACGAATCAAAACCTCTATATGCCTTGCAGCCACAATCTTTATTCCCCCGCACTTTGTGACTCCTGTACAGGGAGACAAATACAGGGTGGGACAAATAAAAATGGCCTGCATGAACGGATATGATTGGATGTGAGTGTATACATATAACCACACTCCGTGACACACACATCACATGTACACCCGCCACGTGATCCACACTGGTTCAGGACATAGTGGGGGCTCTGTCTGTGTGGGTGAAGCAGTGCAAAGGGTACAATGGTCCTCACAGTGGAGCAATGAGTATTCATTGTGCAAAGATACATGACAGCAAAGTTGTGGAAACGGTGTGGTCAGTTGTTTGCTGAGACTTTTAATGGTATCAAAGTGCCATCAAAGTGTACCACCACATGCTTTAGTCGAAACATGGTGTCAGCCAGGATCTGTTTTAAACAAGTAAAAAACATTCTGAAACGTGCCCACACACCAGAAAATGTGGCTGCACTTCACCACAAAATGCTTCAGATTCCTACCAAATCAACCTGACACCAGTGTTTCTTTGTACCCTGGAACTCTGTTCTCCGGGCCACTTTTATTTGCCAACCATATTTTGTATAACCATTTTAGACCATCAAGGTATGCATACATCATTGATGGTTACAATGTCTCTATCTCCACAATACAATGTCATTTAGATGTGAAGATACAGACACTTTATAAACATAGACATTGTAATCATTAATGATATATCCATGCCTCCATGGGTTAAAATGATGATATAATAATAGCAGTCGAATGAAAACCAAACACCCATGGGACAATGAAATGGTTCCTTTCTAAAGTAATCATCACATGCTTTAGGCTATTTATCCCACAGGCTGACAATATGATCAATTCCTGTTTCGTAGTACACTGTTGGCCGTTGACAGATCCACAACTGCACCCACTCTTGCACTTCCTTGGCTGAAACCAATGTCCACAGATGTCTTTCTTCGGGCCACAAAAGATCTGAAAATCACATTGAAAAGGATCGGCTGCACAGAGGGTGTTGCAGTTTTTCCCAACCAAATTGCTGAAATGTAGCCTTCGTCCGATTGTAAGTATGGGTGGGGCATTATCCTGGAACAGGATGATTCCATCCAATAGCATTCTGACAGCCCAAAGGCAAAGCCAGCAGTGGAAACATTTCCACATTTCCCCCACCCAATTATAGCTGTTCACACAAGTTCTGGTAAGATCACAATGACCTCCTTTGACTGTAGATACTCTCTGATACTCTCTGCTCATCGAGTTCCTCGAGTGTGGAACCACAGCCACGTACATTATTATGAAGCATTTTTCAGAAACTGCCATACACCATAAAATCAAAAAGTGCCCAGAAACAATGTCAGACAGAATCATTCTGTTGCACGATAACACCCGACCCTGCAGTGTCAATTGGACAAAGGCTATGCTTCAGTGATTTGGTTGGGAACCACAGCAACATCCTCCATACAACCAAACCTTTCGTCATGTGATTTTCACATCTTTGGCAATCTGAAGAAAGTAATACGTGGACATCGGTTTCAAATGAACGAGGAAATACAAGAGTTGTGGATTCGTCACCAGCCAACCGCATTCAACAAAACAGGAATTGAGTGTCTCATGTTCCAGTGGGATATATGTTTTAACACATGTGGTGATTACTTTTGAATGGAACAGTTCCATTTCCCAGTGTGGCGGCTACCCCTTATAATAATTGTCACCCTGTGCAGACATCACAAATTGTGCGAGCATACGGGTTGTGTCTACGTGATGTGTGGAAGTGTGGATCAGTGAGCCCTGGAGGTGTGCCTGGATATCTGAATTGGTTAAGGTGACTGCTCTACATAAGCAGGAAATTCAGGTTCAAGTCTCAGTATGGAACAAATTTTCACGTGTTGCAAACAGATGACATCCTTGCAGTCACAAAATGCAAATCTGTTTTGTAACATTTACCACAGCTGTAATCATCAGTGACAGTGTCTGTTCCTTCAGACATGTATGCATATCTGAAAAAGATTATATTGTGAAAATATAGACACTGTAGGGTGAAATTTGAGCCCAGTTACATGGGGACTTATTCAAAGAATTCCCATTCCAAACACATTTGTCAGAGAGACAGTCAAATGAAAAAAAAAAAGACAGACTATATAATGAGCATGGCACAAACATTGGGAACACAGGTAGGGGCGTGTATACAAGTGCCCTCCAGTGGGAATAGGGAAGAAACAGCACAAATGTTCACCGCTGTGTCATCTGCTTGTTAGACATGTTCAATATGAGGACAACAAATTGTGTGCGTGTCCAAATTCTTATGTAGGCTGTGAAAGAGGAACAGTAAGGTGTAGTGCAGTTTTTGACTGCAGAGGGAGTGCAGGAAAGTGAAAGTAATACTTGAATGTCTGCTGTGTATGGCATGCGTGTTTGCATGGAATTAACAACTTCGAAAAGATCTGTTGTCATAGGATGATGGCAGGACAGGCTCATTGTGTCATTACCCCTTCTGTCATTGGTGCGGTGAATGCTGCCATCAGAAATGACTGATGGTGGACAGTGGAAGGGATTTGACTTACGTTGGACATCCATCATGGTGCCGCCACATAGGCCACCATGACAGAGAATCTTAAGTTCCAGAAATTCTATGTGCAATGGGTTCCCCACAGCCTAACAGAAGATGAACAGAACATTGATGTCACTGCAGCATCTGGAATGCTATCATGATGAGAAATATTGTTTCCTATCCTGTATGTTCGGAGGAGATGAAACATGGTGTCATCTATTTGAGCCACAGAACATGCTTCAGAGCCAACGATGGAAGCACGTGGATTGAACCACACCAAAAAAATTCAAATCCATTCACTACAGCTCAGCAAAAATCGTGATGACCTTTCTCATTGGCTGCAAGGGCCCACCGTTCATTGACTTTCTAAAACATGGCACTACAGTTGGTGGACAGTGGTATGTGAGCACTTTGCAAAACTTGAAGTGTGCTATCAAGTCTAAATGCCGAGGAATATTGATGGATAGCATCATCCTGTTGCAAGATAACACTTTCCCAAATGTTGCCAAGTTTGTTTCAGCTATGCTATGAGTCTTGCTGGGAAGCCTTAACACATCCTCCTTGCAGTCCTTGTCTCTCTCCATGCAGTTTCGTACTTTAGGAACACTGAAGAAAGACATTTGTGGCTGGCAAATAGCTTTAGACGAAGAGCTGCATGCCTGGGTACAACCATAGTTCCATAGGCAGCTGCAAACATTTTCCCATGAAGGCATTAACCATCTTGTCTCCCAGTGTGACGAATGTATTAACATTTATGATGATTAATTTCAGAATAATAAACAGTTTAGTTACTTTTTCCCATCTGTTTCATTTTCATTTTATCATTTTACTGCCCCCTATACTAACTAAAACAATATTTCTCACTGAAGTGAGTGGCCACATTCATAAATATCTCACAAATGGCTTGTTTGTGGACCCGTGGTTATTGGAACATCTTTGGTTGGTTGGTTGGTTTGGGGAAGGAGACCAGACAGCGTGGACATCGGTCTCATCGGTTTAGGGAAGGATGGAGAAGGAAGTCGGCCGTGCCCTTTCAGAGGAACCATCCCGGCATTTGCCTGGAGTGATTTAGGGAAATCACGGAAAACCTAAATCAGGATGGCCGGACGCGGGATTGAACCGTCGTCCTTCCGAATGCGAGTCCAGTGTCTAACCACTGCGCCACCTCGCTCGGTGGGAACATCTTTGTGAGAATGCGCTTCAATCATGGATCTTTCCCTGACCACTTATATAGAATCAGCGTATCATAGACACCCTACTGTCAATATGAAGAGGAAACAATTGGTGGACTTTTTAAAGGAGCTCTTAAGACTTGGTCACTGCCAGCCACTTTGCACGATCCCAATTCTTGGAGAGACAACCAGGAGTACATATGATACCATATCCCGGTTTCTAGCAAAAGAAGACATAAAAATCTAAAATGAATTGAACTTAATTAACAAATAAATTTTAAGCAGCCAACCATGTTTTGTAATCTGATTACAATAATTTTGATCTGAAAACATATGAATGTATGCCCTAAACAGTACATGTGACGAAGAAGAAAAAAAAAAAAGTCATCATGTTGTGTGTGTAAGTTCATTTATTTATGATGGCTAAAAAGTTTGTATGCTAGAAGCCAATAAAACGTTTAAAAAAATGGAACATCTTTGTTTCTGTTGTAGCATAGTTTCACCCATGTAAATCTTTGCTGCTAGTTATGATACACTCTGCATAGTTATTTTATATAGCATCATCACCAGTAGCAGTATAATCAGTTTCCAATTAGGGCGCCTATCACTGGTAGCTAACATTTGTCTAGAGTAATTCAAAATGTTACCCTCTTGATCGTGAGCTTATCATATCACTACTTTAGAGGCATGCTTAACTGACAACTCGCTTTTAGTTACGTACTTACGTAACAAGACCACCTAGGCAATTGTAATCAATGTTGATTTTCATAAAGTGCATTACTGCAGTTGGCATTTGGAACCATAGTGTTGTGAAATTTTTTTTTTTTTTTTTTTTTGCTCTCTGGTGTTACAACTCCGTTGTTCTCACTCTCGTGATGAAATTTACTTATTAGTTGACAATGTAAATATACCGTGCATATTTTTGTGCTGACAATCCATTGCAGTTTGCTTTAGAGATAATTAACGTATTTGCCACCCCTACATTTCTACCTCTCCAATGAAAATGTGCTCACAAATTTATTTTTTCTTTTACTTGCAGCGTACATTGTGTAGGCCATATAGTCGATTTGCAGATTTGGTAAGCATTGTTTACAGCTATTGTTTCTGTTGTTTTCCTGTTGTATTTTTGGACCTTGAAAGACTGTATTAAACTATATTCGTACGATACTTCGCAGTTATTATATTTGTATTTCTACTTCATCAGGTGTTACCATGTGCTAGCGCAGATGGTGTTTAGTTTCGACATAAAACAGAGCTTTGCCCTTGGAATCTCAGTTCTGTGATTTGTTTAACGATGGAATTCAAATAATGCTGGTAGTTATTTTATTGCACGATACATTTAGGGACGTTATAATTTCATCACCACGTGAATATTAACCTCAGATTGCATAGTGTGCGCTGTAATTTCATAAATTAGTTACCAGGGTGGTAGGCCCCTGCTTCGGTTCACGCCCCAGGGATTCTTCTCGTTTATAGTTACTACAGAGGATGTTCTATTTTGTAAGGTAATTGTGAAGATGTTTTCTAGGCAAACATTGTCTCATTTTTCGCGTACAAATCATTTAAATTCATCGTACAACAAAACTGCGGTTTTCGTTGGAATGGAAAACAGAAATACGGCTGTGATAAGCATTAAGGGTTCCATTGTGATTTTTTTTACGTCTGTTTATTTTTAAACTGTCATATTGCGTGTTAAAACTGGCGTAGAGCCACTCAAATTTTTACGGGCGTTCTTCTAAATTTCAAACCGATAACGTGTTAAAAACAGTTAACCGGCGGAGGGTCACTTTCTAATGTTGGCGCCTCTTATGACCAGCGTCTCTGCTCGCCAGCGTTCACCTGTCCACTTACGTCTCCAGTACGGTGAAATATTCGATGTGGTTCGCAGTATCGCATTGCAATAAAAACGTCGATCAATTCTAATGTAGTTTTACACACTTTCGTGTTATTCTTACAGTCCGACTTAAGCCCATTACAGCAAACGACCACCATATTTGGGACACTATACTACATTGAACCTTATACACGAATGAAACTACAGTAACGCAACAGATAGTAATAGCCTACTTCATATACATTCACGTGCTTGCTTAAACTACTCTACCAAACTTTGCAAGGAATTATTTAATCGTCTCGTTTTGATCAGTGGCACTACCTTAACATATTTCCAAGGTTCCGTAAATAGTGACATTTACATCAGTATATCATAGCAGTCGCAAGAAACAGCGTTCCAAGAAATATCTAAGGTTGAGTTGAACTGGGCGCCTCGTATGGATCAAACAGTACTCAAGATTAATATCTGACTGATAAAAAGGGCGCTATGAATGTCTTTGACGTTATTTTTCCATGCGCGTAATTATTGTTTCTTTGGACTTTTCCCGAAAATTATAAAATCAGAGAAAATACCGTGGAAAATACTGTACACTATTGAAAATCCATGGCGACTACAACAATGTGCTTTCAACTGGTTTCAGAAAAACGTAGTAAACACAAAAAACGGGGCCGAAACAAAATTGGTATATACTCAAGGAAATTGCATTTATTCATATACGACAGCAAGAGAGAAAATTTGCTAGTAGAATTTTCATGTATTTAATTTCAGACATGAATAACTTTGGTCGAAGAACGAATATGTTTCGTTATAAGGCAACCTTTATACATCAGTGCGATTAAAGTTATTTATATTGTTAAAATAACTGATACAAAACACCACATGGTCTTCCATGTAATGAATACCGGCACGCTCTTGTGTTATGTTGGATAGGCTGTATAAAAACAAACGACAGTCAGAACTCGAAATTCAACATGACGGAAGAGGGAGATGACAGAGAAACTATCTGTGATTCGGTGGTAAATACAAACTACAGCTGCATTATACATACCTAAATACTGAAAAATTATGTACTTTAAGGCTTTATGAAAACCCCATGAGTCGTGTTCAGTTTGTCCTGCATTGTTGTTTCATCGTGTAATAGGTTAGGACAGGTGTCTGCTGTACACATTCAGCTGTAGTTTTACTTGTAAGCTGATTTTAGTGTACCACACGTTTTCATATACCATTTAAACAAAGCGGAAAAGTTCCAGCATGTCGTATGTGCAGATTTTTGTGTTGTTCGGATGTCTGACGCCTTTGTTTACATCTGGCATTTATTGTTTTTCGCTATGGCTATGATGCAGGTTATGTTTTGATACAAACAATCTCAAACAAAATGCAGTTTAGGGAAGAAATCATAGCTAAATATTCATGACACCGTACGAGATTCAGTTTAGTTCTTGTCCTTGTTTTTCTGTAACTATACTATTATGTCAATAATTTAGTGTAATTTAAATTTTAAGTTCCGATAGTGTACTTAATAAATACTTGCACGAAAGTCTTGTGAGTATGCGTTCAGTATATTTTTAGCTACAAATAGCTATTATTACGTGTGTTGTTAATGATATTACTAATTGTGAATGCAGATTTCGGAAATGTTTTATGTTGACACTATTGTTTTGTTGAAGGCATCTCTAACGGAAGGATGTCGATTGCCAGTTCGGATGCATGGAGGTGACGATTGGCGTAAGTTAAAGGATTATCCGATACCGACGACTGAATTTATTCCATAATTCGATAAATATGCCATTCATCTAATGTGTTTTGGTTTTGTTACAGCTCTCGCAGAAATAGTCAGCTTACGTGAAGTCAATGGATCGAAGAGTTTTTATGTACATTACGTCGATTGTAAGTATTTACATTCATTGTCTTTTATTTTAGCATGAATTTTTTAGGTATTGCTCGCAAGTTAGAACGAACGTGTAATGTTTTCCGGTTAAGGTCGTTATCCGGTTATAGAGGGACTAGTTGGTATAGCATATTTTTAAATCACTAACGTTGTGAAATAATATAATTCGCCCTCATATAAAACTTTTGAGTATAAAGGTGGTAGGCGATTTTTATGACTAAGTGTTGTAGCTACTTTTGGAAAAATATTTGGGTTTACATTTGTTTTTTACCACTGCCATATCTGTAATAGAGTATAAAAGTCTGCAGAAGTATCAGTTCCGGTAAATTTTCTGTGTTGTCACTGTTGTTGGAAGATGTCGATGAGAATGTTTCTACATTAGGTAACGTGCCAATACAAAAACATTTTTGTATATTTGAGATGTGGTTGTGCTCACATTATTGTGTTATCACTAAACACTAGAAAAAGTAGTTTGTGGCAGACATGTGATGTACACAGTGATTTCATGAACTGTGGAAATATTTAAATTACGTTGGTACAACACTGCTTTATGAACAGTCATAATATTTGCCAATAAACTAAATAAATTTATTATTTCATGTTCCACAATTTAATGAGAGATTATTGAAAGGACACATTGGTTCTGCAAATTAAGATTTTCTATACCTGAAACATTTAATGAACAAAGTATTATAGTAGCACCAATCGTGATGGTATTTAGGGCCATAGTGTGATTCAGGTGGATACTAATTATGGAAACTGGTGTAAATTGTTGTATGTGCTAAGTCTGTGGGTGCCTTTCATCTTTTGTGGCTTCTTGAGAGAATTTTATCATCTGAGCATTGTTTACTGATGCCTCATGGCGGAATGTTAAGGTTCCAAATTCAACTGCTGTAAATCAAACACTGGAATAAATAAACACAGTTGAGAGGAAAATATATCTAGCATAATAAATAAATTGGCAGCAGACTGCCCAGTTTCGTACTCCATCATCTGTATAATATTGATATTATTATTATTATTATTATTATTATTATTATTATTATTATTATTATTATTATTTCTTTCCTTTATCAGATGTTATGTCTGGTTAAAAATGGAAAGTGACGCGGACCTTGATCAAGTGTGACTTCCTTTTAACTGTACGGTATATGTTACATTGCATTTAGGAACTTTCGGGCAATTGAACATGTATCAATAATTACAGATTTCTGTAGTTGTATATATACATTTGGATTTAGCTGTATTGCGTTGATGTACTGGTGGATATTGTGTGGTATCCTGTTATTTTTTATTATTACACGAATCTGATCAGCTAGTCGTTGTTCTGTTAAAAATTTTAATTCTGGGTATTTGGTAATAAATGTTGTGTATATTTGTGATCTGTATCCAGTTGTGTTGGTTTATAAGTTTGTTGCTTGGTAATAACAGAACATGAGGTGTCGGTTAACTTCATCTGACCATCTCATCCTCTGTCTTTGTTTTCCTTGTAGGGTGGTTGCAGGAAGCGTATCCTGCAAAACATCTCTATTTGGATTTAAATCATTTTCCATGTGGCTAGCAGTGCCGTTACCATTGTGGACGGGCATAGGGTTAAAGCATCTTCACGATGGCTAGGTAATGCCTGTTGTGCGAATTTTATTTTCCGAGATTGTTGTGATAATGAGAAATGACAGTGAAATGAAACTTCCATTTCTTTTAATTGATGAAGAGTAGAACATATGGCAGCTAAGTATGAAGCATTTGAACATTTGTTCTGCCTGCATTAAACTACCTACACTACTTAAACACATTCATTCTGTTGACAAAAGATTCGCTGCAAACTGTTTTGGTTTGCAAAAAAATTTTGGAAGGTGTTAATCCTTCTGCGAGTAGGAAGCGGATCACAGCTCATGGTTCGTACTTGGCGGAATCTCTTACTGATACCTTTCATGCAACTGGACACTACAACATGAATTTATGTTGTACCGTGTTCCTGCGATGCTCGCTCTGGTCAGGGGATCCCCCTCTATCACTCATTGTAACCAAACATCGAAAAACAAAAACCCACAGTCCGTTATGATCACAGTACACTTACTTTATGAACATGCCTCGTATTTATTATGATTGATGCAGTGTTATGACGAATGTCCTTTTTTATCAAAGTTTAAATTGACATCAGCTTGGATTTTACTAGAATTTTATTCACATATTAAAAATATAAAATACTGGGGGTCAATGAATCCTATTTATTTTGCACTGCACTGGCGCATCAATGTCTGGTACCACTTTCTGAGTACTGCTAATTTGAAGATAAGCTTTTTAGGTGAAATCTGTCAGTGAACTTCTGTTTGTATATTTCATTCACTTCATTGGGAAAAAGGTGCTCACACTAGTACGCAGGTCCAGATATAGTCGTAGCTGCAAACTTGTAAAGTCTTGGGAATTTATATTTACATCCTTCTACCAGCACTGGGGTAACTTTTCAGTTCCACGGCATTAGAAATTGTGGTTTTGAGGCCAAGAACTCGTCAAGCCATGTTTGGAGCACATTTTCATTCGGAAAGGAAGTTCCATGAAGGTTGTTCGATAGAGAGTTGAATAGGTGAAAATCTGAGGGCACAAGATGAAGTGAATAATGTGGGTGCAGAACAACTTTGCAACCCAACTTCTTTGTGTTTTTTGTTAGTCCAGTAGAATTTGGGTGGACATTATTGTGTAGTAGCATCACTTCACGCAGTCTTCCTGGACATTGTTCTTTGATTGTGCCTGCAAGATGTCTCAGTAGTTGACATTAAATGTCAGCAGTGATGCTTATGGTTTGGGGAAGCAGTTCACGGTACACCACACCATTGCCGTTCCACCAGATGCATAACATTATCTTTTGTAGATGCGTGCAGGTATTTATATGGGGAGTTGCTGCTTTGTTTGGGCTCAAGCATTCCTTTCTTTTCCGTATTTGTTTAGAATAAAGACACCATTTCTGATCACCAGTCATGATACAGGATAGGAATAGTCCGCATTTTTCACAAGCCAATTGGTGGCGAGCAAGCAGAGATGCACATATGACCCACCCGTTGATTTTTGTGATTTTGGCTTACATCATGCAGTACCCATGCACTCAATTTTTGAACCTTCCCATTGCATGCAAATGTCACACGGTGGTGGAATGAACACAGTTCATCACATTTGCCAGTTGTAGAGTATAGTGACATGGATCATTGTGGATTAATGTGTTTAAACAATCTTTATCAGACTTCAAAGGGTTTCCTGAATGTGGAGAGTCACTAATGTCGAAACAATCCTCCTCCAAATGAGGAAATAGATTTCTTGCCTTGCTCTGCCCACTGGCATTAACCCCATACATAACATACGTTTCTGGCTGCAACTGCCCCTGTCACATCTCCTCTTGAACTCAAAACAGAAGAATATGTTGGAAATGTTCAGATTTCTCCACTTGACACTCCATTTTCTAATGTCCACAGCTCCAGTCACTATCAACAAATGACTATATTTAAAATTCAAATAGCAGCAGTGAACTATAAATAAAAAATGACAATCGATAAATAAACCCATAGCAAATGGAATACCAACATACGAAACAAAAATGCTGCGAACTTATACAACAACCTAATACCTAAAAAGCTTTCGAGGCATTCCCATGTGGGAAATTTATTCCTTATGCACAGACCTCTGTCGGTTTGCAGTATGTCTGTCTACAAGGTACAGTTGTACAGTGCAGATTGTAACTACAGCTGACCTTCTCATCCAAGGAATCCTAGGTGATTTACCAGAATCAGATCTTACAAACCGCGTTATTCTGTCTTGGCACAGTAGGTTTTTGCTGATGTAAGTGGCAGCTCTTTTGTATGCCCGAGTGATAGGGTGTAAGAGTTACCTGCATTGCTTTTCCACCTGACTGCACTCCAGAACACTGTGAGTAATTTGCTGTGGATTATGCGTCTCCCTTTCCCTTAACAGGTTGCAGTAGTCTTACATGAACGCTGGGCTATACATGGATCAGTGTCTTCACTAATTTCAAACTAAAGCGCAAAGCGAAGCGAAGTACCCAAACATGGATCAGTATCTTCACTAATTTCAAACTAAAGCACAATGCAAAGCAAAGCGAAGTACCCAAAGCATTTAGTAATGATTGGCAGTGCTGTAAACAAGGTAGCAAGGGTTTGACATTCACCATACGCAGCAGATCTCCTTAAATGTATACTGTTTTGATGTAGTTTGTCAAAATTGTTGTAAGAATCACACAGCAGGAAACAGTTTGAATGTAAAAAGGTTCTCCAATCAAAGTAAGCAAAGCCAGTTTCACGTGCTATGTTTGTTAACAAAAAAATATGAAGTGTTGTCTGTAACTGAAAATCAGCCTGAGCCAGTTTATTGACACTCTTCTACTACAAACCTTCAAGAATATGAATCAGTTTAAATACTGGTATGAAAGAAGAGGCCTCAAGTAACCGTTTGATTGGGATATTTGAGACCTGACAACTCTGCCTCGGCTAATGCATTGAATCGCCTCAACTTGGCTGTCGAATACTTCCTGCATGCTCTCATTTCTCAGTTTTGTTTTGTCCAAAGTTTTCGACCCACACTTTCAATGTTAGGTGTATTTTAGGTTTATTTATACTGAGGTGACGAAAAATCATGGTTTAGCCATATTGACATATACAGATCGCTGTCGTACCGTTTACATAAGGTATCAAAGGGTGGTGCGTTGGCTAAGCTGTCATTTGTACTTGGGTAATTTCTTGCGGAAAGGTTTCCAATGTGATTATGGCCGCACTACGGGTATTAACAGACCTTGACCACAGAATAGTAGTTGGAGTTAGATGTGTGGGACATTCCATTTTGGAAATAATTATAGAATTAAATAATGGCGTGTCAAGAGTGTGCCAAGAATACTAAATTTCAGGCATTACCTCTCACCACAGACAACAGAGGAGCCAATAGACTTCACTTAATGACCGAGAACAGTGACATTCGCGTAAAGTTGTCAGTGCTGCAGACAAACAACACTGCATTAAATAACCACAGAAACCAGTGTGGGATGAACAACAAAAGTATCTGTTCGGACAGTGTGGTGAAATTTGGCATTAATGTGCTGTGACAGCAGACAACCGACACGAGTGTCTTTGTTAACAGCTCGATATTGCCTGCAGTGCCACTTCTGAACATGTCCATGTTGGTTGGACTCTACATGACCTGAAACTCATGGCCTGGTCATTTGAGTCACTATGTCAGTTGGTGAAATGAAATGTCGTGTGGCGAGGGCCTCCCATTGGGCAGGCAGGTCGCCTGGTACAAGTCTTTTCAGTTGACACCACTTCGGCGACTTGCACGTCGATGAGCATAATATGATGATGAGGACAACACAACGCCCAGTCCCAGAGTGGAGAAAATCTCCAACTCAGCCAGGAATCGAGCCCAGGCCTTACACGTGGCATCCTGCTGTGCTGACCACTCAGCTATGGAGCGGACATGTCAGTTGGTAAGACGTAATGGGAGAGTTCGAATGTGGCACAGACCCCACAAAGCCGAGACGCAAGTTGTCATCAAGGAACTGTGCAAGCTGATGGTGGCTCCGGAATGGTGTGGGCTGTGTTTATGTGGAATGGACTGGGTCCTCTGATCCAACTGAACCTATCATTGACTGGAAATGGTCATGTGTGGCTTCTTGGGACCATTTGCAGCCATTCATGGACTTCATGTTCCCAAACGATGATAGAATTTTTATGAATGACAGTGCACTATGTCACCAGGCGAAAATTGTTTGTAACTGGTTTGTAGAGCATTCTGGACAATTCAAGCAAATGAGTTGGCCACCCAGATTGTCTGACAAATCCCAATGAACATTTTTGGAATGTAATAGAGAGGTCAGTTCATGCACAGTATCCTGCACTGGCAACACTTTCACAGGTATAGATGGTTATAGAGACAACACAGCTCCTTTTCTGCAGCAGACTTTCACCGGGTTTGTTAGTCCATGCCATGTCGAGTTGTTGCAGTACGCTGGGCAAAAGATGATCTGACAAGGTATTTGAAGGTGCCCCGTGACTTTTTTCACCTTAGTCTATATAGAGTGTTTACTGTACAGCAGTCTTCATAGGAGTGGTCTCACAGCAAAGATAAAAAACATACAGTCAACAGAAAACTGAACATGTATGTTCAACAAGCATCATCTGTTAGGTTTACGTAAACTACAAAGGTGATGAGAAGAACTGAAAGCACTGTTATTGAACTTATGATGAAGTTGGGCATTGTACGTTGTAGTGCCAGTAACGATGAAGTGTGGCGAGAATTTGCAAATAGTGCTGGACTCAAACGGGGCCTTGTATTCCACACCAGCTAACCAATAAGCAAGCATAAGTCTCAAATCTTTTACAGTAGTCACCCACACCTACGTCTCTACTCTGCAAGCCACTTAATGGTGTGTGGCGAAGGGTACTTTGTGTATAGCTGCCACTTCACCCTTTTTCTGTTCTGCTTGCAAATGGTTTGCAGTATAAAGATTGCTGGTGACCTTCTGTGTGAGCTCGAATCTTTCTAGTTTTACCTTCACTGTCTTTTTTGCGAGATAGGAAGAAGCAATATATTGGTTGAGAATTGTAGTAGGTTGGTGCATATGTTTGTAGCATTTTTGTTTTGCATGTTGGTATTCTGGTTGCTAGGGGTTTATCACTCGGTTTTCATTTTTTGTTTGTAGTTCACTGTTGCTATGCAGGTTTATGTATCCCCATTTTGTGATAGCGAGTAACACTGTAGAAGCCAGAAAATGGAGTGCCAAGCTCAGAAATCGAAACATTTGTGGCATATTCTTCAGTAGAAGGTTGACAACAGTGGAGGCAGCTAGAGACATTTGTGCTGTGCATGGGGATAATGCCACTGGACAGAGTACAGCAAAAAAGTGGTTTTCTTGTTTTGAAAAGTATCATTTTGACGTTAGTGACTCTCCATGTTCAGGAAGACCTTTGGGGTCTGATGAATATCGTTTAAACCCATTAATCCACATCAATGTACTCAAGAACAGGCAAATGTGATGAACTTTGATCATTCCCCCATCATGCAACATTTGCATGGATTGGAGAAGGTTAAAAACTTGGGTGGATGGGTACCACATGATGTAAGCCAAAATCACAAAAACCAGTGGGTGGCTATATGTGCATCTCTGCTTGCTTGTCATAAACTGGCGCTTGAAAAACACCGGCCATTCGTAGCCTGTATCATTACCGGTGATGAGAAATGGTGTCTTTATGCTAACATACAGAAAAGATAGGAATGATTGAGCCCAACAAAGCAGCAACTCCTCATACAAAGATCTGCAAGCATCCACAAAAGATAATGTTTTGCCTCTGGTGAAATTGCGATGATGTGGTGTACCCAATGCTTTTTTTCTAAAAAATGTTTGAGGATACTCCGGCATTGGATATAATGCAGCGAAAATTACTTGTAACTGAAGCATGGGATACCACCCATCTGCTTTTAGCCATGACATCATCAACGTGTCTAACTAAAAAAAAAAAGGTATCGAACTCTTCAGTTGACAGGACACATTTTAAAACTTCGCACAACCGACAAGAACGGAACAGCAAATGCAAACAAATAACGAACAACAAAACAAAGATGACAATGAATCACGAAGGATTGTGGTAGCGGGACCATAGAGACATTTGTCGGTAGCTCGGCATTTGAGCGTACGCATATCTGTTTAGCACTACTATCGGCCACTATTAGCGG
Organism: Schistocerca americana; assembly: GCF_021461395.2. Taxonomy (NCBI): domain Eukaryota; kingdom Metazoa; phylum Arthropoda; class Insecta; order Orthoptera; family Acrididae; genus Schistocerca; species Schistocerca americana. Next base: position 49,268,470 of record NC_060127.1, read on the forward strand.
GCGAGGGCACTACATGCTTGTCAAACTGGCTGCCAGCGATTCAGTTGTCGAGAACGGTTGCCGCAGCTTCGAAATGCTTGAAACAGTCCATGTCATCGCTTTTCCCACCAAAAACTGCAATGGTATCGTTCGTATTACAATTACCAACAAGAAAAAACGAAATAAAAAATTTACCTCCGTGGCACTGTAATTCTGTCAGAGACAGCAAAGGACTTGGAAGAGCAGTTGAACGGAATGGACAGTGTCTTGAAAGGAGGGTATAAGATGAACATCAACAAAAGCAAAACGAGGATAATGGAATGTAGTCGAATTAAGTCGGTTGATGCTGAGGGAATTCGATTAGGAAATGAGACACTTAAAGTAGAAAAGGGGTTTTGCTATTTGGGGAGCAAAATAACTGATGATGGTCAAACTAGAGAGGATATAAAATGTAGACTGGCAATGGCAAGGAAAGCGTTTCTGAAGAAGAGAAATTTGTTAACATCGAGTATTGATTTAAGTGTCAGGAAGTCGTTTATGAAAGTATTTGTATGGAGTGTAGCCATGTATGGAAGTGAAACATGGACGATAAATAGTTTAGACAAGAAGAGAATAGAAGCTTTCAAAATGTGGTGCTACAGAAGAATGCTGAATATTAGATGGGTAGATCACATAACTAATGAGGAGGTATTGAATAGAATTGGGGAGAAGAGGAGTTTGTGGCACAACTTGACTAGAAGAAGGGACCGGTTGGTAGGACATGTTCTGAGGCATCAAGGGATCACCAATTTAGTACTGGAGGGCAGGGTGGAGGGTAAAAATCGTAGAGGGAGACAAAGAGATGAGTACACTAAGCAGATTCAGAAGGATGTAGGCTGCAGCAGTTACTGGGAGATGAAGAAGCTTGCGCAGGATAGAGTGGCATGGAGAGCTGCATCAAACCAGTCTCAGGACTGAAGACCACAACAACAAAAACAACAACAACCTCCGTGAAATAAATCTTTAGCACTCTTCCAAGTTCTCAACATTGTAAGAAAATTACTTTGTTGATGAAAAAATTTAGGGGTACGCATCCCCAAGCGCTCCCCCAGAAAAACAGCACTGGGTGTTACCTCAGTGTTGGCAGACTGTTGTAAATAGTGAAGGGGAATATATTATTTTTGACTTAAGTCTCAGCTGTGTGTATCTATTGTGTTTATTACACTTATGGAAAAATACTATGAACCGATGTTAACTAATCTGAACATGTGCTCTCAGAACTTTAAAATTAAACAACATCGGGGTGTGTAATGGCTCTGTTGCAGCAGCTGTCGCTGGGGTTGTCTGAATATCTCCATGAACCTTTTACTAAATGAATTTGTAACAAAACACGCTGCTCGTCTTTGGATCTTCTCCATTGATCAATCTGGAACAGATCCTATACTGCCGAGCAATATTCAAGTTTCGATTGAACGAGGGTTTTGTAAGTTATTACTTTGTGGGGAACTACATTTTGTGAGTATTCTTCTAGTGAATCTCAGTCTGGCACCTGCCTTACTTGTGGTTAATGATGTGTGGTCATTCCACTTGAAATTGCTCTGTACGTATTCTCCTAAATATTTTATGGATGTGAGTATTTCCAATGATTGTTCAGCATTACTGTAATTGTGCAGTAATTGGCCTTTCTGTCTATGTATCCATAATATGTTAGGTTTGTTCATTGAGGGTCAGCCACCAATCCCCACACCAGGCAACAACATGACTGGCACATCTGTGCTAAAGAGCTTTCGCAGCCGACCACAATCATAGGTTTCCAGAATGAATCTTTCACTCTCGAGAAGAGTGTGCACTGTTTTGAAACTTCCTGTGTCCCAAATCAGTACTCAAACCCAGAACCTACCTTCCAGTGACTGTTGTCATCGACCGAGCTACCTGGGCATAGTGCGTGACCCTTAACTTTCCAAACTACACTTGTGGCAAGGTCTCTGCTTCAAGGGTAATCACTGAATTTGGAAATGTATCGTGAATAATGACACACTGCGCCAGGGAAATGGCAGCGAGAGGTGGGTCAGACAGAATGTGCAGTCTTCTCTGTACACTGTCTAATCAAAAGTATCTGGATACATATTAGTGAATATGTGTCTGCCCATTGCCTTCATTGCAGGCATTTTCAGTGAGGTGTCTAAATGTCTGTTGAAGAATGACAGTCCATTCTTCCTTGCGAGCCATAACCAGAGAAAATAGTGATATCAGATGCTGGAGTCCGGAGCAGAGTTGACATTATAATCGTGCTGATACAAACACTCATTGTCTCTGAACTGTTCCTCTATGGTATGCATTGTTGGCACTATACATGATGGCAGGTAACACAAACACTTCCATGAGATGCCCACAGGGTAGAGCACAATTCATCAGTTCAGATCACTCATATCCAGTCATCCAGTATTCAGCGTCGTCACTCTTTACACTGCCTTGAGAACCACGTAGCATTGGCTACAGAAATGTGTGACTTTGAGGAGCTGCTTGGCCATTGTATCCAGTGTTTTTTTTTTTTTAACTCTGCACACAGTATTGTGCTAGCTGGACTAATGGTAACACTTTGGAACTTTAGAGTTATTCCATCTGCTGATTTCATGCAATTTCTTACAACCACCCTCTGCAGTGTTCGACTGAATGCTTTCTGGTCTTCGTGTAGCTGTAATTATTTCTCCACATTTCTGCTTCAAATCACATCACCAAGTGTTGAATTGGGCAGCTTTAGAAGGATTGAAACATCCCTGATGGATTTGTTGCTCAGGTGACACCCTTACTGACAACACAATACTTCACACTTCCTTTTATACTGGCGGATCCACCTCCTGTGAGGTATAGTGGTCAATTCTGCAATACATAGGGGTGTTTGGAAACTTTTGATCATATAGTGTGTGATTACCTTCATGCTTCCTACCACATGTCTCTGGGGCACTCCTAATGTTACCTTTGTCTCTGGTGAACACTCTCGGTCCAGAAGACTGTATACTAGACTGTATTACTCAAACATTGTTTGAGCCATTGACATGGTTGAGAACCTATACTTCGTTTGTGGTCTACAATGTGACAAAGTGTCAAACACTGTCTATAGGAATATAGAATCTGCCTGTTAACGTACATCTGTGATTCGCAGTGCCCTGTGCAAAGGGCGTGCTTTGTTTTGTAGTAGTAATATTTTCTAAACTGATGTCGATGTGTGGACTGTGGGCTATTAGAGAAGGTAGAGATGGGTAGGTTTACTCATAATGTTTCTACAAAACTAATGATCTGCAAGATTTGTTCACTTCTACCATCCGCCAGTTGGCTCACCACTCTTTGGTGAGTTTGTGCTTGGCTACCACAGGGCCCAGCCTTTGCACCACCCTTTCCGTTTCCGTGTTGCATGTCTATCCTCCTCCTATTCTTTTCCCCCCTCCCTTAGGGAACATGTCCAGGATATTTTTGAGAATATGTTCTGAAATTTCAGTAGCCTGACAGAACAGTCCTTCCACTGTGTGTGTTCTTTCTTTCTTCGTTCTACATCTCCTGTCCTTCCTCAGCTTCAGCATTTGAGGTTCCTCTATGTTCCTTCTTCCTCCCTGTGCACTTCTGAAGGTCAGCGCATGGATCTGATGTGTAACAGCTGACTGGGAAACACACAATTCCCAGCGTCGGATCACCAAGTAGGGTTGGCACATAACCCTGGTACAAGCCAGGCCCAGGGAGGGATGATTGCCTGAGCTATTACCGTCTCAAATTGCCTATTGGTCCCTCTGTCAGGAGTTCAGGTGGTGTGACCTAATGTGTGAACAGTCACCTAAGGCGGGTGAGGCCTCTTCTGAGCCCCCCTCTCCTCAGTTGGAAGGAGCCCTCTATCAAAGACTCTGGCAATCGTGGGACATTTTCTTGCAATGACCCAATCATCATCTCAGTTTACGTCTTCTACATATAAACAGAATGAGGCTAAAGATCCCAAGGATCTCCCAGCCACATCTCTGTTCCTCATGGTATAATGTACTGGAGAAGGTCAGTCTTTTGCTATGGTTAATCCGTTTTTTATTCAGAAAGGTGTTGCAGTTGCGAGCCCTGTGAAATGCTGCTCTTGTTTACGTAATGGCACTTTGCTTTTGGAGACCAACTCTGATTTTCGAGCCCAACAAGTGCTTGCAGCTTCACTCCTCCATGGCATTCCTGTTCATGTTGAGGCCCATCAAATGCTGAATTCTTCTTGTGGTGTTGTTTACTCTAGGCTGCTCAATGGTATGCCCGAGAGAGAAATCCAGACTTACCTCTCTGATTAGGGTGTCACTGCAGTCCTTCGAGTAATGAAAATGGTTGATACAGCGTTAGTGCCTATATGCACTCTTTTTCTCGCATTTGACAGAGTAGTGGTTCCATCAAAGATCAAAGCAGGCAATGAAATCATCATGGTCCGACTGTACATTCCAAACCCGATGCAATGCTACCAGCGTCAACATTACAACACCTATCGTAACACGGCCACATGTGTTACATATGGTAGGGATGCTCACGAGGATGATTGCCTCCATCCTTCTTCCTGCGTTATCACCTCCCTCTTCCTGCTGTATCAATTGCAATGGTGATCATGCAGCCTCATCTTGAGATTGTCTCTTGTATCTTGAGTGGGCCGTCCAGGAGATCCAGGTGAAGGGAAAAGTGCCTCACCCAGTTGCTCGCAAGTTGTTGGCTATTCGAAAGCTCTGCATCTTACCATCAGGCACGTACAATACTGTTATTGCTATGCCTCGCTCCACCAAGGACATGGTCATGCAGACTTATGACCTCAAATTTAGCACTGCAGTTACAAAATCGCCCAGTGTTACAGTAGCATCCCCGTCTCCTTTTGCTCCATCTGTGCAACAAGAAGCCACAAATTCTTCTCTGCCAGTAGCGAAATCCCTGCTACACGACTGGCAGGCCAGAAAGAACAGAAGGAATATTAATGTGAAGACTTCTTGCGTCCCTCCAGCCAGCAAACGCCTGAGTCTCCGTGTGCCAACCACAAAGGCTCTAAGAAATCAAACAAAGACAAACAGTCTTCTCCTTCACCGACTCGGAGATCCTCTTCAGTATCGCTATGTGATATTCTCACCCAGCTGACCTCCGTTTTGCATTCAACCGTTTTTCTGCGCTGGAATCTGCAGACCAACTCTGAGAGACTGCCGACACCTCTGTAGTTCTCATGGAACAGGATCCTCCAGCCTATTCACCCTGTCGCAGTGAGTCTTCTAAGGGTGGCACTTGGCAGCCACTGAGGTGAAAATGCCTAATTTTTTCTCTCCTCGCTTTTCCCATTCCTGACTCTCCTCCAGTGGAACGTTCACAGCATTAGATCCAACAAGGAGGAATTACAGCTGCTCATGGCATTGCAGCGTCTAGTTGTTTTCTGCCTCCAGGAAACAAAATTGCATCCTTGCGACCACTTTGACCTCCTGCATGTCTTTCTGGTCTGCTTTGATCTTCCCCCAAGGACAGCATTCTGCCTCGTGGGGGAGTCATGCTGCTCATCTGGGATGACATTCATAGTCAAACCATCTCACTGAACACCTGGCTGCAAGCTGTTGCAATCCACAATTTCCTTCCTCGATTCACATTTCCTCTTTGTAATATGCACATACCTCTGTCATTTGGTGTCGCCAGGGCAGACTTTCTCCAGCTTCTCCAATTAACTCTCTCACCCCTTTTAGCTGCTGTGACTTTAATGCACATCATACCCTTTGGGGCCCTTCCAGAACCTGTCAGAGTGGTGCCCTCTCTGCTGATCTTCTCAATCAACTCAACTTCATCTGCCTTAACGCTGGAGTACCACGTTCCTTTCTGACTCTGTGCACACCTGTTCCCACTTGGACCTCTCATTCTGTACTGCCCAGCTTGTCGAGTGGTCCATTGTCTCTTGACACATACTCGAACAAGCATTTCCTGTGTGCTACCCGTTTGCTGACTCCTGCCCCACCTACGCGTAAACCCCATTGGCATCTTTCTAAGGCCAACTGAGGGCTTTACTCCTCCCTGGGGCAACCTTTGATGAACAGCAGTTCCCCAGATGTAATGACCAGGTAGAATACATTACAAACATTTCCGCAGAACGTTCCATTCCTTGCACTTCATCTTTACCGATCCCTGTCCCAGTCCCAGTCCCTTGGAGTGGAACTACGTGTGGTGCGATGAAATTCACACACGGAGACATGCTCTCCACGTTTCTAACCCTACAATTGCGAACTGCATCCATTGTAGACAGTTGCGTGTGCAGTTTTGTCGAATTCCTTGGAATGGCAAAAATGCTAGCTGGATTTCATTTACCAGTCTTTTTAACGGTTCCATCCCTTCGTGTGGAGCAGCCTGTGTTGGCTCTCTGCGACCGAGGTCCCTTCCCCAATTTCTAGCCTGGCAGTAGCAGATGATGTCAAGTGGACACCATTGCTATCTCCAACACCTTGGGCTGCTGTGTTGCGGAAATTTCGAGCTCCACCCACTATCGCCCTGCCTTCCTCCATCGGAAATGAGTGGAGGAGGCTCGGGCGATACCTTTCTCTTCTCAGAATCATGAGTGCTACAATGCTGCCTTTACTCTATAAGGGAGCTAGATCGTGCTCTCACTTCATCCTGATCCTCCGCCCCAGGGCCGAACGATGTTCACTTTCCGATGTTGAAGAACCTTTCTCTTGTGGGCAAGCATTTTCTCCTTCATATGTACAATCGCATCTGGGCAGAGGGCACATTTCCCAGATGCTGGTGCAAAGCCACTGTTGTACTCATACCTAATCCCAGCAAGGACAAATACCTTCCTTCTAGTTAGCACCCCATTTATCTCACCAGCTGTGTTTGCTAGGTGATGGGACGTATGATTCGTGCGTGGCTGGTATGATGGCTCAAATCTCACAACTTGCTAACCACTGCACAGTGTGGATTTTGAGCATGCCGTTCTACAGTTGACCATCTTGTCACTTTGTCAACCCGTGTCTTGAACGGTTTTCTGTGGAAATACCAAACTGTGGCCATGTTTTTCGGTTTGGAGGTAGCTTACGACTTCTGCTGGAGGACTGGCATCCTCTGTACACTCTACTTGTGGGGCTTCTGCGGCTGCAAGTCCTGTTTCCTTCAGCAATTTTTAAAAGACCGAGTTTTCAAGGTATGTGTAGGTTCTGCCTTGTCGGGTGCCTTTATCTGGGAAAACTGTGTGTCTCAGGGTTCCATCCTGAGTGTCGACCTCTCTGCTATTGCCAGTAACCTTGTAATGGCCTGTCTCCTGCCGGGCATCTCTGGCTTCCTTTTTTGTTGACGATTTTGCGATCTATTGGTGTTCTCCATGGACTTGTCTCCTTGAGCGGCGTCTTCAGCGATTTTGCGGTCGACTTCACTTGTGGTGCATCGACATTGGCTTTTGCTTTTCCACTGACAAAACCGTTTTTATGAATTTCTGGCTGTGCAGTGGGTTTCTTCCGCAATCTTTTCATCTTGGGCCTGTTGCTCTCCCGTTGGGCCTGTTGCTCTCCCATTCGCTGAAACTACAAAATTCCTGGGGCTCATGCTTACACGGGTTTTTCAGCTGCTCCGATTCTCTCAATGCCCTTCGCAGCCTCTGTGTGGTATAAACCATCCATTCCTTCGTGCAACAGGTCCAAGAAAGCTTCCACTTGCGCTTATCAGCTTTTTAGTCTGTTTCTGACCACTCGTATAAGGTACTAGCGTTGTTTGACAACCCCCCCCCCCCCCCCTCCCCCTTTTTTTATTATTTTTTATAAATGAGACTGAGGTCTATACTTTGTAAAAAAACTGTCTTGTTTCTGTTTCTGCCAAATCAGTTACATAGGCTTTTAGAGTTTACAAGCATTTTTTCTGGAATATCTTTATTAATATTGCATTTTGTCACTCAGGTACGGAGGACACACAATGTTCTGTAATTGTAAGGGAAAGACATGTACAGAATAGATTTTGTACCATGAATGAATGGACAGACACAGTATAATTAATAACAACAGAAAAACTTTACGATTTATCTGCATATTAACTAGATGATTTTCTTTCTGAACTGTCATCAAAATGAAACACGAGAACTAGTACTGCTTCTAACACTTGTCATTCATCTTAAGATTTCCTGAAGGCATTTAGTGCCAATATATTATTAACTGACATTTAATTTTAAGCATCTAGTGATACTATACTTTATCAGCAACAAGTCATCTTCGGGTGAATCAAGGACCATGAGAAAGACAGGCCGTGCCGCTTACGTAACAGTACAACACTGCAGGTCTTAAGAGTACCAACAGCTGTCTCTGTTGGGGGAGCAAGCCAATATTTCAGATGAGTTTAATAATTCTTAATTGCGTGTTGACATGCATGCAAGTCCTCAATAGCATGACATAATTCAGACCTTTTGTTGGGTATATTTTCAGAGTTAAATATTGATTTCCCATGATCCTTGCATGGAGCAGAGCATTCGTGAAGTGTGACAGCCCAGCTGACTAGTGTGACATTGTGTGTTTGTTGCAGAGCCTCTATATCTTGTTGGTCCCGAGTGAACAGCCCCCATCGACTCTACTTCTCCGCCAACAATGAAACTCGATAGTAGTTGACAGATGTGCTTCCTCATTTTGACATTACTAACCAGTAAGCTTCAAGTGAAATGGGCTTCTCCCATGTGTGGAATTCCGATGAGATTCTCATAGGGTGGTGTTCTCTGCCCAGAAAGGGTGATATAGTGCTAGAGGTATCCAAAACATTCCCCAAGAAATGCTACAGAGCAGTGAGAATATTAAGGTATCACTTATGGAGTAAAGGAGAGTGTGATGGGTTTGTACTGAAAATCTCTCTCTCTTATGTGTTTATGGGGAGGACAGGCTACGCGGAATCTGTATTGGTAAATAAGAAGCTGTACTCCACTGAAGAAGAAATCCAGTATGCTTGTGAAAAAGTTTGGACAATTTTATGTCCATATGTTGGACAGTACTCTGTATTGCACGCATTGATTGATGACTCTGCAGAGAGTGTGACAATTGATATTTACTGCAGTCTCACAACAGAAAAGTAAAGTTCCACATAAGAAAATAACAGAAATGATCGTCCTTGATCAATATGAACATAGTAACACCACGAGTTTGTAATGATCTGGATTGTGACACAGGTCACGACATAATCACTGCTGCACAACTACACTGTAGTACAGGGTCTCAGGGAGACTGCTAATAGCTTCTGGGCAGCACTACAGAGTGATGTGACATAGCGCATAGTCGGCTGTAGGCAACCAGCGTGAGTGGCCTGAAGCAAAGCTGCAACTAACTGCTGGAGCGTGCACCACGGCTTAAGTTCACTGCCATTGCGGTGGAGGAATCTTGACGATTGAATGATCTGCAGACATAAGATAGAATGTGATATATGTGCCACTCTTGTTTCTGCAAGCACTGCCTGTGTGTAGTGATAGTTCCTGCTGGTCCTTCTTGGCACAGAGCCCGTAAACAATATGTTTTCAGAATGAGATTTTCACTCTGCAGCGGAGTGTGCGCTAATATGAAACTTCCTGGCAGATTAAAACTGTGTGCCCGACCGAGACTGGAACTCGGGACCTTTGCCGTTTGCAGGCAAGTGTTCTACCATCTGAGCGACCGAAGCACGACTCACGCCCGGTCCTCACAGCTTTACTTCTGCCAGTATCTCGTCTCCTACCTTCCAAACTTTACAGAAGCTCTCCTGCGAACCTTGCAGAACTAACACTCCTGCAGCAACTTCCTGTACAAGACCTGCATGCATCTGGTGGAACTGTGGCCTTGTAACCATCACCACTGACACACATTGACAACAACTGAGACATCTTGCCGACACAATGCAAGAACAACGACCATGAAGACTGTGTGAAGTGATGCTGCTTCACGATAATGCCTGCCCGCATTGTGCTAGACTTGAAGAGAGAGAGAGAGAGAGAGAGGGGGGGGGGGAAGGAGGAGAGGGAGAGAGAGAGAGAGAGAGAGAGAGAGAGAGAGAGAGAGACAGGGGGGGGGGGGGGAGATCAGGAGTTGGGGCTGGGAAGTCGTTCTGCCCATTGTTGTTCATCTGATCTTGTGCCCTAAGATTTTCACTTTTTCTGCTACCTATCGAACAATCTTCAAGGAACTTCCTTTCTAGATGAAAATACGCTCTGAACAGGGCTCAACGAGTTCTTCGCCTCAAAGCCACATGATTTCTACAGTCACGAAATTGAAAAGTTACCCCAGAGTTGACAGATCCTTGTAAATAGTGAAGGAGAATATTTTATTGATGACTGAAATCTGGAAAAATGCTACGAACTTATGTACCCACCTAACAGGAAGAATACATAATTTAAATTTGTAGATTTATTTGAGGGTATACGGGTGTGATATTTGGTAGACAGAACTACAACCTCTGGCAGAAGTGATGGTTCTAACACTGCTTGGCGCCGTCTTGAGCTGAGCTCGGATGACAGGTTCTGGTATGTTATTCAGTGCTGCTTCAGCTATGTTTGAAAGTTCATGAACTGTAGTAACTGGTGAGTGGTGGCAAATAAGTCTCACACTAACCCGTGACCAGATGTGGCGGAGAGATCTGGAGAATGGGCTGGTAGTGCAACAGCCGAACAGCCTGTTTATCGAGGCAGGGCAGGACAGCACGAGCAACTTGCAGTCTCACATTATTGAGTTGAGAGTTTATGTCACATTTCCCTCAAAGGCAGGGCACAGCCACCACCCTCAACACATCAGAAACGTAATTGCCCCTGTCCAAAGGACAGGCTGTGTGAACCTGAGGTGCTTACCCAGTGGCACCCTGTATGCTCTCACCTGGTGCCTGGCCTGTATGTGGGTGACTAATGCTATCTGACAACATTTGTTCTCTTGGAACTTCCGCGCATTAATCCATCCATTGTGACAGTGTATGCAGAAGTGGGACTGTTGGAAAGACCACACGGTACCATTCCAGTATCCACTGTTGGTGTATCTTTCTCTTTTGCCGTTACGAGGAAAGCCATAACGATTGTTACCCAGCTGAGTGCCTGTGGTGCTCTATATGCCACCTGTCTGTGTAAGTACTCGTCTTGTTGCAAACAGCCTGTTTCGTGACTCACAGATTTGAAGTGGCTGTATTACCATTCACGTCTGAGGAAACAGTGCACTGAGGTGACAAAAGTCATCAGATATCTCTTAATATCATGTCCAACCTCCTTTTGCCCAGTGTACTGCAGCAACTTGAAGCGGCATGGACTAACAATTCTTTAGAAATCCCCTGTAGAAATGTTGTACCGTGCTGCTTCTATTGCCATCCATAATTTTGGAGGTTTTGCCGTTGCTGGATTTTGTGCTCAAACTGACTTCTCGATTGTGTCCCACAAATGTTCAATGGGATTCGTGTCCGAAAATCTGGCTGGCCAAATCGTTCACACAGATTGTCCAGAATGTTCTTCAAACCAGTCGTGAATAATTGTGGTCCAGTGACATGGCGCATTGTAGCCCATAAAAGTTCCATCGTTGTTTCAACCCACATCATTATTGAGCTACTATCAGCTTGTAGAGTGTGTTGACAATTTGGGGCCATGGCTTCGTAGGGTCTGTGCCAAACTCTTAACACTACCATCAGCTCTCACGCCAATTGTTTCCAATCATCTAGGGTCCGACCGATATAGTCATGAGCCCAGGAGAGGCACTGCAGGGGATGCCGTGCTGTCAGCAAAGGCACTCGCGTCTGTTGTCGGCTGCCATATGCCATTATCACCCAATTTGTCCACACTGTCTTAAAGGGTACATTTGTTGTACATCCCATATTGATTTCTGTGGTTATTTCACGCAGTTTTGCTTGTCTGTTAGCACTGAGAACTTTCTGCAAATTCCACTGTTCTCAGTCATTAAGTGAAGTCTGTTGGCCCCCATGTTATCTGTGATGAGAGATAATGCCTGAAATATGGTATTCTCAGCACACTCTTGATACTGAATATTGAGTTCCCTAATGATTTCCAAAATGGAATGCCCACATTTCTAGCTCCCACTATCATTCTGCAGTCAGTGTCCGATAATTCCCATTGTGTGGCCATAATCACATCAGAAACCTTTCCACGTGAATTATCTAGTACAAATGATAGCTTCCCTAATGCACTGCCCTTTTATACCTTCTGTAAGCGAAAGTTCTGCCATCATTATATATGCGTATCGCTATCCCATTACTTTTGTCACCTCAGTGTATGTGCGTCCTCTCAGGTGCTACTCACATGAGGCCATTGAGACCACCCATGGCAATGAAAGACACTATTGAACCTATCGAGTACACACTCCCACGTCATTCATGTGACAAAAGCAATTATATTATGGAATCATAAACTGCAGCAGCAGTTATGTCACAGTCGTATCACTGTTTAATTCTGACATGTGCTGGCACAAGACTTTTGTTCTGTTCTTCTAAAATAAAGCATAACATGTTTTGTCACAAACAAACGATATTCAAATGCAATACCTGAATGAGAAACCCCATAGGTAGTCTTTCCTAATATGAGGTGTGATGAAAAAGTTACCGGAATTTTTGTTCTTCATAAAGAATCTTTGTTTTCAGCAATAACAATTTTGTCCCCTTCAAAGTAATTCCCCTCAGGTATAACACACTTGTACCAGCACTTTTTCCATTCTTTAGAAATTTGGGGTTGTTGTCGACTTCATTCAGCAATTCCTGAGTGATGTCCACGCAATGTGTTTTTAGTCAAAATTCAACTATTTTTGGACCAGCTTTGCTGCTACGTGTTTCGTGCCCAAAACATCTGAAGAAATTGCTTAGCAGGAGCCAGAGGATTTGTCAACATCATCAGCAACCTGCCCAATGGTCATTAGGCGATTTTTGAGAACCATTTTCTTCTACATTCTCATCAGTAATTGATGTGATAGGGCATCAAGGATGGTTGTTGTCTTCAGTGTCTTTTCGACCATCTTTTAAACTTTTATTCCACTTGTAAACTCTTGTCTTATTCATATTAGATTCCCCAAAAGACACAATCAACATTTTGATTGTGGTGCTGTACTTTATTCCATTTTTCAAGCAAAATTTAATGCAAATTCTTTGATCCATCTTTTTCAAAGTAAAAATTTGCTGTGTGCTGGAAAACACATACAACCTTTTCAAATGTCAACAATAAAGTAAATATTCAAACCAGCTGAAAATGCAAACATACAGGGTGATTGTAATTGAAGTTTAACTTTCAAACCACTGTAGAAATAACACCACTGGTCAGAATGACATCAAATTGCAACGGAATATTATCGGAGAAGGGGGAAAACGTATGGCAGAAGAAAAATAAATAGTTACAAAATGTAGCATTAGATGGTGCTGTAGGCATCATAATTTAGTAGTGGTTGCTACAAATGACAAATGAATCATATAACAATGCCTAAGGTGTACGTTTGATGTTAAACAAACTAAACTATCAGTGTGCATGGGTGTACAGGTGTGATACTGTTAGTTACGTAAGCCCATCCGCCACGGCAAGGTCATATCACATCAGATGGGAAAAATTGGTTTTTAATTGTCCTGAAGTCAGAAACCTCATAAAAAGTATCACTCACATCAGTTTTTAATTGCCCTAAAGCAAAGGTCTCACTTGCTGACATGTCTACAGGAATCAAATCGGATTATTAATTTCCATGTGACTGGCGCTAAACATGTCCAATATGCTGTCCACCGTTTTCTGCAACAAGTTGAAATCGAGAAACAGCATTTTCCACAACTGATCTAACTGTTTCTGGGGTCACGTTCAGAATGTGTTGTGCAATGTGAGCCTTCAATGCAGCTACGTTTGCAATTGGAACACTAAACACATCATCTTTCAGATAGCTCCACAGCCAGAAGTCACATGGATTAAGATCAGGTGATCAGGCCGGCCAGACTGCAGGGAAATGGTGGCTGATAATTCTAACGTTTCTGAAATGGCTTTTCAGCAGATGCTTAACTGGATTTGCAATATGCGGAGGTACGCCCTCTAGCATAAAAATGATTCCATCCATATATTCACGCTGTTGGAGACATGGTATGATGTTGCACAAAAGACACTCATAGTGCTTACCAGTGACGGTACAGGTAACGGGACTGGAAGCACCTGTCTCTTCAAAAAAATATAGCACTATGATAAATAAAGCCGTAAACCCGCACCACCCAGTGACCTTTTCAGGAAGATGTGGTACTGGTTGATTTGCGTGTGGATTTTCCGTTCCGCATGTTTGACAATTCTGTGTACTGACATATCCTGTCAGCGAAAGTGGGCTTCATATGTCCACAAAATCTTCCACGGCCAATCAGTCTAGTTCCATGTAAGCAAGAAATTCTAAATCAAAGGTCTCACTTGCTGGCATGTCAACAGGAAGCAACTCATGCCATGGGTAATTTGGAATGGATAGCAAAGAAGGATGTTTCATAGGATTTTAGGCAAGCAGAGCACGATCCTGAATTGAGACAGTCATGATGACTGTTGCAGACGAAAAGTAGGAAAAGCGTATATATACCAACTTCAGTGGGTCATGTGCGTGACAGGTGTTTTCATTTACGTATTCTGACACATACAGCACCATCTATTGATAATTTTTCACACTATTTTTCTTCTTCTGCCATACGTTTTCCCCCTTCTCCAATAATATTTTGCTGCAATTTGACATTATTGTGACCAGTGGTATTTTTTCTGCAGCGTTTTGAATGTTTAACTTTTAATATAATCATCCTGTACATCAGGAACATGTGTACCTGCAAGATTAAAAAAAAAATTGAAAGTCGGATGCATAAAGCCTGTGATATTAAAAAATTCTTGGTACTTTTTGATCATACCTCGTATACAGTGCCTTGGCTTCGGATACATAGCACTAAATTTCTACAGCAGTAAATATCTACTTGTCTGATGTAGCGATAATAAAATGTATACACAAACTTTCCTTGTGAATCAACCTATCTATTAGTGAAACCTGTCTCAAAATCTCTGTACTAGTTCCTGAGGAGTTGGCCTTCACATACAGAAAGGAAAATACAGTGGGGCGGTGCCTGTAATTTGTAATATGTGTAGAAGAATATATGCATACATTCTAGTAACAATAATTTCGTGTGGTTGAATAGTATGATCCAACGTTTTTAATTTGACACCACTTCGGCAACTTGTGTGTCCCTAACCTATCTCACTTATCCAACTCGGGAATGGGGACCTACAATTTTAACATGTAATCCAAACCATGTCTTGTTTCTGGCAGACCTCTACGTCATTGAGGAGTGTATGCTAGGTTGAAAGGTAGACTAAAGAACCTGTGATCTGATCGTGATTCAATCTCATGATCTTTCAGTTCCCATGCATGTGCTTCATCACTGGATGACCAATCCTTACTTAAATTCTGGTCGAACATCACTGTGCTCTGGAGCTGCAGCAGCTTTTTATGCTTATCCTTCCTTTTGTTCATTCCAGTAATACCAGTTGTTTCGCAATTTAGACTATTTTTATTTTTAATTGTACTTTCAAGTCCATCACAAAACTACATACAGCTAACCAATACTCTGTCCTTGTGTGTGAAAACATAAAACTGAAGCTAACTGAAAATGAAATTGCACTGCAACTCATTTGTCAGAGTCTAAACCGAGTGAGTTGGCACACTGGACTCACATTCAGGAGGACGACGGTTCAATCCCTTGTCCAGCCATCCTGACTTGGGCTTTCTGTGACTTCCCTAAATCGCTTCAGGCAAATTCCGGGATGGTTCCTTTGAAAGGGCACAGCCGACTTCCTTTCCTATCCTTCCCTAATCCAATGAGACCAGTGACCTCACTGTTTGCTCTCCTCCCCCAAATCAACCCAACCAGAGTCTACATTTCTTCTTCTTCTTCTTCTTCATCCTTCTCCATGGCGTTTTCCCCCTTTCTCTTCCACGGTAGCGTTGTTATATCGGTGTGTCAGTGTTACTGACAGTGAGTGGTCAGACATTCTTCTGCCACTACTCGCCCGGGGGTGGTATCTGAGCACCCCATCTTTCTACGCCCAGAGTAAATCTTTGTTTAAGCGTGAATGTTTTCTAACTGTATATCTGAGGCCTTGTAACACTAACCAAAATGGCCTTGCTGTTCTGGTACTGCGAACGGCTGAAAGCAAGCGGAAACTACAGCCGTAATTTCTTCCGAGGGCATGCAGCTTTACTGTATGATTAAATGATGATGGTGTCCTCTTGGGTAAAATATTCCGGAGGCAAAATAGTCCCCATTCGGATCTCCGGGCGGGGACTACTCAAGAGGACGACGTTATCAGGAGAAAGAAAACTGGGGTTCTACGGATCGGAGCATGGAATGTCAGATCCCTTAATCGAGCAGGTAGTTTAGAAAATTTAAAAAGGCAAATGGATAGGTTAAAGTTAGATGTAGTGGGAATTAGTGACGTTTGGAGGCAGGAGGAACAAGACTTTTGGTCAGGTGAATACAGGGTTATAAATACAAAATCAAATAGGGGTATTGAAGGAGCAGGTTTAATAATGAATAAAAAAAAAATAGGAGTACGGCTAAGCTACTACAAACAGCATAGTGAATGCATTATTGTGGCCAAGATACACACGAAGCCCACGCCTACTACAGTAGTACAAGTTTATATGCCAACTAGCTCTGCAGATGACGAAGAAATTGATAAAATGTATGATGAGATAAAAAAAATTATTCAGGTAGTGAGGGGAGACGAAAATTTAATAGTCATGGGTGACTGGAATTCGAGAGTAGGAAAGGGGAGAGAAGGAAACATAGTAGGTGAATATGGATTGGGGCTAAGAAATGAAAGAGGAAGCCGCCTGGTAGAATTTTGCACAGAGCATAACTTAATCATAGCTAACACTTGGTTCAAGAATCATGAAAGAAGGTTGTATACATGGAAGAATGCTGGAGATACTAAAAGGTATCAGATAGATTATATAATGGTAAGACAGAGATTTAGGAACCAGGTTTTAAATTGTAAGACATTTCCAGGGGCAGATGTGGACTCTGACCACAATCTATTGGTTATGAACTGTAGATTAAAAACTGAAGAAACTGCAAAAAGGTGGGAATTTAAGGAGATGGGACCTGGATAAACTGAAAGAACCAGAGCTTGTACAGAGTTTCAGGGAGAGCATAAGGGAGCAATTGACAGGAATGGGGGAAAGAAGTACCGTAGAAGAAGAATGGGTAGCTTTGAGGGATGAAATAGTGAAGGCAGCAGAGGATCAAATAGGTAAAAAGACGAGGGCTAGTAGAAACCCTTGGGCAACAGAAGAAATATTGAATTTAATTGATGAAAGGAGAAAATATAAAAATGCAGTAAATGAAGCAGGCAAATAGGAATACAAACGTCTCAAAAATGATATCGGCAAGAAGTGCAAAATGGCTAAGCAGGGATGGCTAGAGGACAAATGTAAGGATGTAGAGGCTTCTCACGAGAGGTAAGATAGATACTGCCTACAGGAAAATTAAAGAAACCTTTGGAGAAAGGAGATCCACTTGCATGAATATCAAGAGCTTTGATGGAAACCCAGTTCTAAGCAAAGAAGGGAAAGCAGAAAGGTGGAAGGAGTATATAGAGGGTATATACAAGGGCGATGTGCTTGAGGACAATATTATGGAAATGGAAGAGGATGTAGATGAAGCTGAAATGGGAGATAGTGCATGAAGAGTTTGACAGAGCACTGAAAGACCTGTGTTGAAACAAGGTCCCCGGAGTAGACAACATTCCATTAGAACTACTGAGGGCCTTGGGAGAGCCAGTCCTGACAAAACTCTACCATCTGGTGAGCAAGATGTATGAGACATGCGAAATACCCTCAGACTTCAAGAAAAATATAATAATTCCAATCCCAAAGAAAACAGGTGTTGACAGATGCCAAGCGATATGTGTCATTGTGACTGGGGCAGAGGCTCTCCGAGCAATGGATTACTGGCCACGCAGCCATTGCTGAGGCTGGGCAGTGTCCATGGGGAGAAGGCCCACTTCGGAGTGGGTGGCACCATAGCAGATGAGCCACAAATGAAGCAGGTGAAGTTGTCTCCCTCTGGTGGCCATATGGCCCCAGCAGTGTCGATGGAAGGAAAGCCCTCATTTAATGTGGATAGATACAACGCTAAGAAGTTCCTATCCCTGGCTACACCGTGGGATGAACGTATGGCTAAGGAGCAAGCAGAGAAATCCCCCCCCCCCCCCCCCCCCCTCCCAATACTTGGATCTGGTTTGCTTGAGGAGTGATGTTCTTCTTGGCCACAAAGCCCATAATCTTTGTGGAGAACATAGAAGACAGGTTTCGTGAAGTGGCAGCCATCTCCAAAATGAAAAGTGGCTCAGTTTTGATCAAAACGACCTCCTCTGCCCAGTCTCGGGTGCTGCTCACTTGTAAGAAGCTGGGTAAGATACCGGTGGCTCTCCCCTAATAGTCTAAATGTGGTTCAGGGTGTCTTTTGCCGTGGAGACCTGCTCTTGCAATCTGTGCTAACTTTGAGCGATGGGTTATACACTTTACCTGTAGTGTCCGAAGGGGGCCAGAGGAAAATAGGATGGCTACCGGTGCCTTCTTCTTGGCCTTTGAAGGCGAACATTGCCTGAAAAGGTGTTTGAAATTTGGGCACATGCCTTTGTGTTGCAATGCTAGCCCCATCTGTAGAGATTGTGGATGACCACTGCAAAACTACATACAGCTAACCAATACTCTGTTCTTGTGTGTGAAAACATAAAACTGAAGCTAACTGAAAATGAAATTGCACTGCAACTCATTTGTCAGAGTCTAAACCGAGTGAGTTGGCACACTGGACTCACATTCAGGAGGACGACGGTTCAATCCCTTGTCCAGCCATCCTGACTTGGGCTTTCTGTGACTTCCCTAAATCGCTTCAGGCAAATTCCGGGATGGTTCCTTTGAAAGGGCACAGCCGACTTCCTTTCCTATCCTTCCGTAATCCAATGAGACCAGTGACCTCACTGTTTGCTCTCCTCCCCCAAATCAACCCAACCAGAGTCTACATTTCTTCTTCTTCTTCTTCTTCATCCTTCTCCATGGCGTTTTCCCCCTTTCTCTTCCACGGTAGCGTTGTTATATCGGTGTGTCAGTGTTACTGACAGTGAGTGGTCAGACATTCTTCTGCCACTACTCGCCCGGGGGTGGTATCTGAGCACCCCATCTTTCTACGCCCAGAGTAAATCTTTGTTTAAGCGTGAATGTTTTCTAACTGTATATCTGAGGCCTTGTAACACTAACCAAAATGGCCTTGCTGTTCTGGTACTGCGAACGGCTGAAAGCAAGCGGAAACTACAGCCGTAATTTCTTCCGAGGGCATGCAGCTTTACTGTATGATTAAATGATGATGGTGTCCTCTTGGGTAAAATATTCCGGAGGCAAAATAGTCCCCATTCGGATCTCCGGGCGGGGACTACTCAAGAGGACGACGTTATCAGGAGAAAGAAAACTGGGGTTCTACGGATCGGAGCATGGAATGTCAGATCCCTTAATCGAGCAGGTAGTTTAGAAAATTTAAAAAGGCAAATGAATAGGTTAAAGTTAGATGTAGTGGGAATTAGTGACGTTTGGTGGCAGGAGGAACAAGACTTATGGTCAGGTGAATACAGGGTTATAAATACAAAATCAAATAGGGGTATTGAAGGAGTAGGTTTAATAATGAATAAAAAAAAATAGGAGTACGGCTAAGCTACTACAAACAGCATAGTGAATGCATTATTGTAGCCAAGATACACACGAAGCCCACGCCTACTACAGTAGTACAAGTTTATATGCCAACTAGCTCTGCAGATGACGAAGAAATTGATAAAATGTATGATGAGATAAAAAAAATTATTCAGGTAGTGAGGGGAGACGAAAATTTAATAGTCATGGGTGACTGGAATTCGAGAGTAGGAAAGGGGAGAGAAGGAAACATAGTAGGTGAATATGGATTGGGGCTAAGAAATGAAAGAGGAAGCCGCCTGGTAGAATTTTGCACAGAGCATAACTTAATCATAGCTAACACTTGGTTCAAGAATCATGAAAGAAGGTTGTATACATGGAAGAATGCTGGAGATACTAAAAGGTATCAGATAGATTATATAATGGTAAGACAGAGATTTAGGAACCAGGTTTTAAATTGTAAGACATTTCCAGGGGCAGATGTGGACTCTGACCACAATCTATTGGTTATGAACTGTAGATTAAAAACTGAAGAAACTGCAAAAAGGTGGGAATTTAAGGAGATGGGACCTGGATAAACTGAAAGAACCAGAGCTTGTACAGAGTTTCAGGGAGAGCATAAGGGAGCAATTGACAGGAATGGGGGAAAGAAGTACCGTAGAAGAAGAATGGGTAGCTTTGAGGGATGAAATAGTGAAGGCAGCAGAGGATCAAATAGGTAAAAAGACGAGGGCTAGTAGAAACCCTTGGGCAACAGAAGAAATATTGAATTTAATTGATGAAAGGAGAAAATATAAAAATGCAGTAAATGAAGCAGGCAAATAGGAATACAAACGTCTCAAAAATGATATCGGCAAGAAGTGCAAAATGGCTAAGCAGGGATGGCTAGAGGACAAATGTAAGGATGTAGAGGCTTCTCACGAGAGGTAAGATAGATACTGCCTACAGGAAAATTAAAGAAACCTTTGGAGAAAGGAGATCCACTTGCATGAATATCAAGAGCTTTGATGGAAACCCAGTTCTAAGCAAAGAAGGGAAAGCAGAAAGGTGGAAGGAGTATATAGAGGGTATATACAAGGGCGATGTGCTTGAGGACAATATTATGGAAATGGAAGAGGATGTAGATGAAGCTGAAATGGGAGATAGTGCATGAAGAGTTTGACAGAGCACTGAAAGACCTGTGTTGAAACAAGGTCCCCGGAGTAGACAACATTCCATTAGAACTACTGAGGGCCTTGGGAGAGCCAGTCCTGACAAAACTCTACCATCTGGTGAGCAAGATGTATGAGACATGCGAAATACCCTCAGACTTCAAGAAAAATATAATAATTCCAATCCCAAAGAAAACAGGTGTTGACAGATGCCAAGCGATATGTGTCATTGTGACTGGGGCAGAGGCTCTCCGAGCAATGGATTACTGGCCACGCAGCCATTGCTGAGGCTGGGCAGTGTCCATGGGGAGAAGGCCCACTTCGGAGTGGGTGGCACCATAGCAGATGAGCCACAAATGAAGCAGGTGAAGTTGTCTCCCTCTGGTGGCCATATGGCCCCAGCAGTGTCGATGGAAGGAAAGCCCTCATTTAATGTGGATAGATACAACGCTAAGAAGTTCCTATCCCTGGCTACACCGTGGGATGAACGTATGGCTAAGGAGCAAGCAGAGAAATCCCCCCCCCCCCCCCTCCCAATACTTGGATCTGGTTTGCTTGAGGAGTGATGTTCTTCTTGGCCACAAAGCCCATAATCTTTGTGGAGAACATAGAAGACAGGTTTCGTGAAGTGGCAGCCATCTCCAAAATGAAAAGTGGCTCAGTTTTGATCAAAACGACCTCCTCTGCCCAGTCTCGGGTGCTGCTCACTTGTAAGAAGCTGGGTAAGATACCGGTGGCTCTCCCCTAATAGTCTAAATGTGGTTCAGGGTGTCTTTTGCCGTGGAGACCTGCTCTTGCAATCTGTGCTAACTTTGAGCGATGGGTTATACACTTTACCTGTAGTGTCCGAAGGGGGCCAGAGGAAAATAGGATGGCTACCGGTGCCTTCTTCTTGGCCTTTGAAGGCGAACATTGCCTGAAAAGGTGTTTGAAATTTGGGCACATGCCTTTGTGTTGCAATGCTAGCCCCATCTGTAGAGATTGTGGATGACCACTGCAAGATGAACGATCCTTGTGCCCCTCTTCCCATCTGTATCACCCGTCCAAAGAACCAACTTCCGTGCTTAACAGATTGCACCCTTTTCCAGAGAGAGAGAGAGAAGAAAATACAAGAATATGAGACTCTGGCCAAGAAGTAGTATGTACGATTGCACCCAGCATGTATAACAGTGTCATTCGCTACAGCTATGACGACGTTGGCCCCTTTGGCGATGGTAATCCTGCCCGTTACACCTCCTACAGTGGGCTCTCAGGCCACTCGACAGTGCCTGACCGTTGGGGGTGCTCCTCTTGCTGCTCCCCGTGCACCCACATTGGGATTGTTGTTTTCCCACCCACCATGGACATTTGCTCCCACCTCACAGCCAGAGATAAATCACCTCCCTCCGGCTTCTCTTCCCAGCTATAGGTCTCTTGGGACACTTCTTTCCCAGGTCCCTGTCGGTCTACAACTGGACACCAGCCAGTGGCTAAAGAAGCCACAGGCTTACGGTTGCAGGGATTCACAATTGTCATCATTACCTCAAACTGATACAGAGAAGCCTTCATATTACTCCAAATCCTCTAACGAGAGGAAAGATGAGAAGTAATTTTCCAAGAAGGATGAGATTCTGGTGGCCCCTGACGCCGCAGGCTACACCTCACGATGGAACCCAGAAACTATGTGATGATGCTGTAACCCCTTAACAAATGGCAGCAGGTGACCCTAGGGCCTAACTTGCCTCCTTGGTCACTTCATGGCCTCATAGTACATAGACACCATTATTCTCCTCTGGAATTGTAGTGGTTTTTTCCACCACCTGGCGTAGCAACATCATCTTTTAAGTACTTCTTCTGCATTGCCCTTCGGGAGACTTGGTTTCCAGCCATGCAGACCCCGGCCCTTCATAGATACTGAGGTATTATAAGAATCTAACTATCTATGACAGGGTGTAGCCCTTGGCTGCTTGCATCAAGGAGATATCAATGAGACATTCAAGAATACAACTACAGCAATTCTTTCATGACTGATTTAGTGATCCCATGTTTCTTGGGACCGCTCTGGCAGAAGACAGTACCTTGGTGGTCATCAGAAATCGCAAAGGCCATTAGAGATCATAGGTGGGCTCTACAACGCCACAAGCAGCACCCATCAGTAGAGTACCTCATTGCCTTTAAGTCGCTCCGTGCCATTTCATAAAGTGATGGAAGCGAGAATACTGGGAACTGTGTGTTTCGGCCATTGGACCATGTACCTCTCCCCTCACAGGTTTGGGCAAAGATCCGGTGTCTCTAAGGATACCAGACATCTGCAGGTATAGCTGGTATTACCTTGAACTGACCTAGACACCGTCGCCAAACATTTTGCTCTGCATTTTGTTCTAGCCTCTGCGTCTGAGAATTATTAACCTGCCTTTCATGTCCTAAATCAGTGGACGGAGGGAAAGCAATTACCTTTTACAAGACACCACCTGTGGTGAGTGGGAACTCTTCAGTGCCGTAGCCCACTGCCCTGACACAGCCTCAGGGCTGGACCACATCCACAACCAAATGCTCAAGAACCTATCGGTGGATTGTCAGCATCACATCCTTGCTGTCTTTAACAGTGATTGGACCAAGGGTGAGTTCCCATCACAGTGGTGAGAAAGCATCATCGTCCCAGTACTGAAACCGGGTAAACACTCTCTAGACATGGACAGTTATCACCCAACTGATCTCACCAGTGTTCTCTGTAAGTTGCTTGAACACATGGTGAGCAGGCAGCTGTGTTTGCTCCTTGAGTCTCGGGGTGTTCTGGCTCCATCCCAGGATGGTTTTCACCAAGACCATTCCACTAATGATAATCTGGTTTACCTGGGGTCTGCCATCCGACAGGTTTTTCCTGACATCAACACCTTATAGCCATCTTCTATGACCTGCAAAAACCTTATGACACCACATGGCAACTACACGTACTCACTATGTTACATGAATGGGGTTTCTGAGGTCCGCTCCTGATTTTTATCCTGAACTTCTTGTCTCATCATATTTTCTGGGTTCAAGTGGGTGCCTCCCACAGTTCTCGCCATATCCAGCGAATGGGTCCCGCAGGGCTGTTTACTCAATGTCTCTTTCTTTCTAATAGCCATCAATGGTCTAGTAGCAGCTGTGGGGTCCTAAGCATCACCCTCCTTGTATGCTGATGACTTTTACGTCTACTACGGCCCCTCTTGTGTGGGTGTCACTGAACATCGACTGAAATGTGCCGTAAGTGAAGTGCAGACATGGACTCTCACCAATGGCTTTTGGTTTTCATCTGCCAAGACTTGGGTCATGCACTTCTGTCGACGTTATATCGTTCACCCACGACTTCCGTGCAGACCTCTAGGAAGGACTGTACCGTCCTTTGCCGGCTCCACATTGGCTATACTTGGCTGACTCACAGTCAGTTGCTCCATCACAAGGAGACTTATTGCTTTTTAAGACCAGTCTTCGATGCTAGGTTGACGTGGGTTTCCCGTCTTCTCCAGCTTAAGCAAAAGTTCTGGCTGAGTAACACCAATTGGGGTGCAGATCACACTACTGTTCTGCAGCTTTACAAAGCTCTTATACAATCTCGTCTTGAATATTATAAGAGTCTGACGTACAGTTCGCCATCGCGCTTAGCGTTGTGGATACTGGATCCTATACTCCATTGTGGGGTTCGACTTGCAGCAGGAGCCTTTCAAACTAGCTTTGTGAACAGCATATTCGTGGACACTGAGATCCCTCCACTGCAGATCAGGTACAGACAACAGCTTGTCAATTATGCTACACATGTTTGCAGCTCCCCTAAGCATCCGAACTACTGGCCCTCTTTCCAAACGTGGAAATCCATCTCCATTAGCGGCAAACCAGCTCAGGAATTATGATCACATTCCATGCCCAGTCCCTCATCTCTGAACTCCAGTTGTTCCCTCTACCACCGCTCCTCCAGGCCCACCTCTGTGGCACATCCTTCAGCCACAGCTGTATATTGATCTAGCACAAGGTCCAAAAGATTCAGTGCAGCCCAAGGACCCTTGCCACCAATCTTTCTCCGTTGTTGGTGCATTCTGATATTCAGAAGTAGTCTATACAGTGTGTTAACTGTAAGATGGCAGAGTTGTGAGGGGAGTGCAGGGAGAGGTGGAAGCAAGCATTGGCTGGCGAGGGGAGAGGAGCCGTTGGGGGGGGGGGGGGGGGGGGGGGACAAGGCACGCCTACCAGTTGCAGTACTGGCACTACAAATTGCGCGTCATGCTTACACGAAAGCAGATGAAAGGCTTGGAAATAAAACTCGCTTTAAATGTTGTTCATAAACGAAACTGAAATCGTCATGTACATTAAAATCTATATATGTAAAAATGAATGAATGAATGTATGTATGTTTGTCTACTGTGCGCTCACAAACCATTCATCCGATTGAATTGAGACTTCGGTGAGTTGTTCTCCAAACGCCCGAAAACAGTAATGGGCAATGTTTCAACTGTTAGGTCACCGTTGTATGTGTAGCGCAATTGATTAGGGAAAGACTTGTCACGCAGCGGACCCGCATTCGATTCCTACTACTCCATTTTATTTCATTCCCCACAATGTTAAACTATTAATTATAAAATTTAAATATACTTACACAGGTCATATAGTATAACGGAACTGTCAATCCCTATATATAAAAATGAAAGTATGTATGTCTGCTCTCTGTGCGTTCCCAAACCATTCATCTGATTGCGATGAAATTTTGGTGATTCCTTCAAAGTGATCGCGAACAAAATATCTGAAATGGAAACTCACCTTTTCTTGCCATACACCAGGATGATTCTTGGAAAACTGTTTGAATCTTCCAATGCTACGCATGCTTTTTCCTGTGTATGTAGCAGCTCTCACTGAAGATTTGTAAATGGGGTGAAGCAATTTTTTCTGCTCCCTTTCCCTTTCGCAGCATTCAATCACACGCAATATAATTTTGTGAGCATCACTACGTAATACTGGTTTCCTCCTAACCCTAGGCCTACTGGTAGGGGTTGTTGGCGACTCCCGAGATGAGCCAGCAACTGCCTCTTCACTCATTTTGATAATGTTTAGCACAACTGCACAATAAAAACATGCAGAACAGTACAGCGCAAAACAATAACGAAGCAGACGACAATGGCTACCTTGTACAACACAGTCAGCTACGTAATGTTGGCAGCAGTCGAAACTGCGTGCCTACCGAAGCCTCACAACGTTTACCGACTTCTGCCGATTCAGGACTAGGAAGAGGTCTGCCATCTAAAAGTTTACACACTGTGCTGATGGTTCAATGGTTGCTGGTCATGTGGGCTTTGCTTGTGCTCACATAGGACATACTGAAATTCACTCTTTTCCAGATGGTTGTTGTGTTTTCACTGTGGAGTTGACAGCCATCTCTCATGCTCTTGAGCATATCTATTCCAGCACCAGTGAGTCCTTTCTCATCTGTAACGACTCCTTGAGCAGTTTGCAAGCTTTCGACCAGTGCTACCCTTGCCATCCTTTGGTCATTGCTATCCAAGATTCCCTGTATGCCCTCGAACAATGTGGACACTCATTGACCTTCGTGTGGACCCTGGGCAACATCGGGATCCAGGAAATGAACTTGCTGATAGCCTTGCCAAACTGGCTACTAGTGAACCAACTCTTGAGATCGATATTCCGGAATCAGACCTCCGATCAGTATTACAATGTCAAGTTTTAGGGATCTGGAACACAGAATGACTCACTCTTGACATCACCCAACAAACTGCAAGTAATGAAGGAGACTATGATTCTGTTGAGATCTTCCATGAAGGCCTCTAGTAAGGACTGTAACGTCCTTTGTGGCTCCACGTTGGCTATACTTGGCTGACTCAGTCAATTCCTCCATCATAAGGACCAACCCCACTGTCATTGTGGTTCCTGTTTGATGATGGTCCACATTTTGCTGAACTGTCCCTACCTAACTGGCCTGCAACCGACCCTCAATCTCACTGACTCTCTATCCCTGGTGGTAGGAGATGATGCATCAGTGGCTGACTTAGTTTTACATTTTATTCATGACGGGGGCCTTTACCACTCTCTTTAAGGGATGGCCACTTAACCTTATAGTCTGACTGAGGAATTGGCAGAAAACACTATTGGCTCCTGTGACCAGACCAGGCTGTGGCTGTCTAGGCTTGACACTACAGCCCGGTCCTCCCACCTCTCATGTGGTCTGTTTGACTTGTTCATCTACCATCTGTCTTTCTCTTCCCCTGTCCAGGTTGCTAATCTTTCCTACACAGTTTTTGAGTGGGTTTGCGTCTGATAAGTGGCGGGGTGGGGATGTATGCCCCCTCATTGCACTCTGGTTTCGGGGACTTCTGGCTGTTCTCTAGATGGGAGATCTCGCTTGCCTTTCTTCCTGTGTCCCCCTTTCTTCTTTTTTGCCCCTTATCCAGCCTTTGGTTGACCTATGGGCTTTCTTCGCATAGGTTTTGCATGGTAGGCCATTTCTGATGTACAGTTGTGTAGACCTGTCTGTTCAAGGAAAAGGGGCTGATGACCTATTAGTTTGATCCTTTTCCTTTAATCATCCAACCAACCAACTAGCCAACCAATCAACACTCCAGACAGTGGTGAGATACCAACCTCTCTGTCGCATGCCATACAGCAACCAGGAGCAGTGGTCTGGGGTGCCTTTCATAGCAGAGACCTCTTTGGTGTTCATCCACAGCACCCTTGCAGCACAGTGGTACATCATTGATATTCTGTGCACCATGGGGACAGATGTGTATCAGTGCATTAATGACATGCTCAATTTGTGAAAATTTTTATCTCGAATAAATCATTCAATTTTCCTGAAATTGTAATCATTTGCTTGTCTGGGCATGTACATCACATATACTGGTTTCCATCCCATTTGGATGATTCCTTTTTGGTGTGTTGCCTTTTTCTTTGCCGGAATTTGTATGTGGCATGTAAAAATGGGCAAATGACAAAACTAGTCACTCAGTAAATGGTTAGCAGCTTTGATGTAAACTTTTTTCAAAAATCTTTTCTTCAGTGCAAGTTACAGATCCATTATTTAATTATTCACACTAATAAACTTGTATTGAAAAGTTGCAAGGTTACAGACATTCAAGTAAGCTTTAGACTTTGAAAAAGGGTGGAATATGTTTGACGTAAACTGAATTTGGACAAGAGTTGGTTTTCTGTGTGAAATTTTTCAGTTTAGGAACCGATTGCGTAAACTTCGCCGACTGCAAATCAAATTTGACATTAGATCAGAAATTGAACTATATTCAGGACTCAACTATATTGTATAATGCTAAACTTGGATCCATAGAAGCAGGTTAAGATTTGATCTTAAGTAGCATGTAACATGTTTGGCAACATGGTTAAAATCCGCTATCAACACAATTATTTCACTTTGACCACTGATATTTATCGTACATCGTAGACAAGCAGTATTTATTATCAAAGGTGTGGTCCTATAGCCATGGGAACAAGTAAACAGAAAAAGGAGCGATTGTCGAACTTCTGTCAATATGACAATATAATGAAAAAGATAGTTGCTGCTTGCCATAAAGTGGAGATGCTAAGTTGCGAAAGGGCACAACGAAAGACTGTCGGAAAGTTAGCTTTCGGTCAGCAAGACCTATGTCAAAAATAAACAACATACACACGGGCACAAACTAACACAAACACAACTCACACATATGACCACAGTCTCTGGCAGCTGGAGCCAGACTGTGAGAAGCAGGCAACCGAGTGGGGGGAGGGGGGGGGGGGTGTAAGGAGGAGGTTTGGGTGGGAAGGGGAAGTGGTGGCAGGATAGGGGTGGGGGAGGTATAGTGCTACTGGGAGGGTGCAGGGACAAGGTGGAGAGTGGAGCAGCTAGGTGCAGTTGGGAGCTTAGACAGAGGGGGGGTTAGCAGAAAAGGAGAGAAATAAAAAGACTGGGTACATTGGTGGAATAGAGGGCTGTGTAGTGCTGGAATGGGAATGGGTAAGGGATAGAGGGGTAACGGCAATAACTAATGGAAGATGAGGCCAGGAGGGTTACAGGAATGTAGGATATATTGCAGTGAGAGTTCCTACCTGCACTGGTGTTGGTGGGAAGGATCCAGATGGCACAGGCTGTGAAGCAGTCATTAAAATGAAGGAAGTCATGTTGGGCAGCATGCTCGGCTACAGGGTAGTCCAGTTGTTTCTTGGCCACAGTCTGTTGGTGGATATTCATGCAGACAGATAGCTTGTTGCTTGTCATGCCCATGTAGAATGAAGCACAGTGGATGCAGTTTAGCTTATAGATCACTTTACAGGTTTCACAGGTAGCCCTTCCTTTTACGGGATAAGTGATGTTTGTGGCAAAACTGGAGTAGGTGGTGGTGGGAGGATGTATGGGACAGGCCTTGCATCTAGGTCTGTTATAGGGATATAAGCCACGAGGCAAGGGGTTGGGAGCAGGGGCTGTGTAGGAATGGACAAGTATATTGTGTAGATTTGGTGGGCAGCGGAAATCCACTGTGAGAAGGCCGCACTGTTTGAGGCGCCATGTGACGGACTGCGCGGCCCCTCGCGCTGGAGGTTTGACTTCTCCCGCAGGCATGGGTGTGTGTGCGTGTGTTTTGTTTGTTCTTAGCATAAGTTAGTTTAATTAGTAATCCATTAAATTTCGGGCATGCAGCCGCGCAAATAAAATTTCTTCTACTGATATTTCGGCCGCGTATCGTCCGGCCATCTTCAGAGCGAGTTCCAAGACTGACGACAAGGTGCCACGTGCGGCCTTATATGCTCCACCACGGCGGTACTGCGCATGCGGGTCACAGATGCTGCGCCGCCTGTGGCGAAGGCGTACGGACATTCGATATGCTTATCGGTGTTTGATCGGCGGCGGTGACACGGTGACGACTTCTCTGCAATTTAATTACTCCAAGAGCCGGATTCCATGCTTTGTCCAGATTAAATCCATTGTCTCTGTTTATTAAATTGTTGGCTAATCGAATTTCTATGGCTTCCTTGAATACAGATTCCCAAAAAGAAGAGGTGGATGTTAAAATCTTCACATCACTGTAATTTATGGAATGACCCGTATCAATACAATGTTCTGCCACAGCTGACTTGTCTGGTTGTAATAAGCGTGTGTATCTTCGGTGCTCCACACACCTCTCATGAACAGTGCGTGTTGTTTGACCTAAGTATGACTGCTCACAATTTCCGCAAGGAATCTGGTACACACCCGCCTTAAGAAGCAGTATATCGTCCTTCACAGAGCCGAGTAAAGCCGCAATCTTCATGGGGGGGCCGGAAGATCACCTTAACACAGTGTTTCTCAAGAATACGGCCTATCTTTGAAGAAAGAGCACCCACATAAGGCAGAAACGCCCTAGATCTGAAGAAATTACTATCTTCTTCCCCATCGCATACCTTCTTTTTAGGTTTTGCATCGAATGCTCTACGAATTTGTTGCGGAGAATATCCATTCGATTTAAAAATACTCTTGAGGTATGTTAGCTCTCCTTGTAAATTGTCTTCATCGGATATACAGTGCGCCCGATGCACTAAGGTCTTAAGGACACCCATGCTCTGAGAAGGGTGATGGCAGCTACTGGCATGAAGGTATAGATTTGTGTGCGTTGGTTTCCGATGTACGGCATGTCCTAATGTGCCATCACTTTTACGGCGAACGACAACATCCAGAAAGGGGAGGCAGCCCTCTTTTTCTATTTCCATAGTAAATTTAATGCTATCATGAATGGAATTCAAATGCTCAAGAAATAGATGTAATTCATCCATACCATGGGGCCATACCACGAATGTGTCGTCCACGTACCTCCAGAAGACCGTAGGTTTAAAACATGCTGAGTCCAGTGCCTTGTCCTCGAAGTCTTCCATGAATAAATTAGCTACCAGAGGGGAGAGGGGGCTTCCCATGGCAACACCGTCAATTTGCTCAGAAAATTCACCATCAAACTGAAAATAAGATGATAAAAGCACATGTTCAAATAAGGCCGTAATGTTCTTATCAAAATGTTGGCTGATAAGAGCTAAAGAGTCCTTTAGAGGTACCTTGGTGTATAATGATACTACGTCAAAACTAACAAGAACATCCATACTATTTAGCCTGACATTGCTAAGTCTCGGAATAAAATCCATAGAATTACGAATGTGGTGACTACATTTTCCTACCAATGGTTTTAATAAGGAAGCTAAATATTTGGCAGAAAAATATGTTGGTGAACCAATAGTGCTCGTTACAGGTCTCATAGACAAGTCCTCTAGACGCTCATCCTTACCCATCTTGTGAACTTTAGGAAGACCATAAAATCTTTGTGGTACTGCACCTCGTACTTTTAAACTTCTTATGACTTCCTTCGGTAGTGATGAAGCGTGCAGCAAGGCAGCAGTCCTTATTGTCACCTTGTTAGTAGGATCTTTGTTAATCTTCCGGTATGCACCAGAACTAAGTAGACCACATATCTTTTCCTTGTAGACTTCCTGAGGCAAAAGGACGGTAGCATTACCTTTATCAGCACGCCGGACGACTGTATCAGTATCCTCACGCAGCTTTTGTATCGCACGTCTTTCTTCCTTGGAAACGTTGCTTCTTTGTGGACGATGCTTCGTGATTGCTTGACAGGTTTCTCGTCTGATTTCTTCCGCAGAATCCTCTGATAGTGGTCGGACAGCTTCTTCAGTGGCACTGATGAAAGATGATATCGGCAAAGTCTTTGGAGTAGGGGCAAAATTTAGCCCTTTACATAAGACAGACAACGTAGCTTCGTCCAATTCCTTACCCGTCAAATTTATGACAGGGCGTCGAATAACTGAGTCCACCTGAGAAGGCTGGTCCAATCGGCTATACTTGGTAATCTGCCTTTTTGTGGCCACTTCGCGAACCCAGTCAGACTTAGCCCATGTCGTGCCATCGATCCAGTCCCAGGAGTCAGGAGATAAAACAGCTGCTACTTTCAGATGCAGATGATACAGATGTTCAGAAACAATGTCCAACTTCCGACGAGTAAAACGAATTCTTTCTCTGACAATAGCGGAACCAGCCCTATGTAAAATTCTATTTACTGCAGCATTCTTAACAAAGTGAACCAACCTTGCAAATTTTGGGACAACTCCATGTTGGCTCTGTGAAGGACGATTTACAGCTTCGTAAGGCGGGTGTGTACCAGATTCCTTGCGGAAATTGTGAGCAGTCATGCATAGGTCAAACAACACACACCGTTCATGGGAGGTGTGTGGAGCACCAAGGATACACACGCTTATTACAACGAGACAAGTCAGCTGTGGCCGAACATTGTATTGATACGGGTCATTCCATGAATTACAGTGATGTGAAGATTTTAACATCCACCTCTTCTTTTTGGGAATCTGTGTTCAAGGAAGCCATAGAAATTCGATTAGCCAACAATTTAATAAACAGAGACAATGGAATTAATCTGGACAAAGCATGGAATCTGGCTCTTGGAGTACTTAAATTGCAGAGAAGTCGTCACCGTGTCACCGCCGCCGATCAAACATCGATAAGCATATTGAATGTCCGTACGCCTTCGCCACAGGCGGCGCAGCATCTGTGACCCGCATGAGCAGTACCGCCGCGATGGAGCATATAAGGTCGCGCGTGGCACCTTGTCGTCAGTCTTGGAACTCGATCTGAAGATGGCCGGACGATACGCGGCCGAAATATCAGTAGAAGAAATTTTATTTGCGCGGCTGCATGCCCGAAATTTAATGGATTATTCATTACGCCGCGAGAAGTGTAAAATGCACATCATAGTTTAATTAGTGTTTAAGTCTAGGGACCGATGACCTCAGCAGTTTGGTTCCATAGAAACACACACACACACACACACACACACACACTCTCTCTCTCTCTCTCTCTCTCTCTCTCTCTCTCTCTCTCTCTCTCTGTGGGAGGAGGGAGAAGGATAGTGGGTTGGACATTTCTCATTTCAGGTTCTGACAAGAGATAGTCTAAATTCTGGCGGGATTGTTATTCAGTTGTTTCAGTCTTCATTGGTACTGAGTGACGAAGAGAGTGCCCCTCTGTGGCTAGAAGGTGGGGCTTTGGAAGTTGTTGGCTGTCTGTAAAGATAAGGCACTGGAGATCTGTTTTTGTGCAAGGTTCGGAGACCCTTGGTATATTACGAGTGGGACCACCTGTCACTACAGATGCGACAGTCACTGGTGCCTAGGCTGGATGTAGGGACTTCTTGGTATCGAGTGGGTAGCAGCTGTGGAAGTGAGATATTGCTGGTGGTTGGTAGGTTTGATATTGGGCACTGATGTAGCCATCTTTGAGGTGGAGGTCAATGTAGAGGAAGGTAGCTTGATTGGTTGAGTAGGACCAGGTGAAGCAGGTGGGGGAGAAGGTGTTGCGGTTCTGGAGGAATATGGATAAGATGTTCCACCCTCGATCCAGATCACAAGGATGTCATCAGTGAATCTGAAGCAGGTGAGTGGTTTGGGATTCTGGGTGTTCAAGAAGGATTCCTCTAGATGGCCCATGAATAGGTTGCTCCCACGCGGGTGCCCATAGCCGTACCCCGGATTTGTTTGTAGGCAATGCCTTCGAAGGAGAAGGAATATAGTTGATCATCACGACTAGGAAAGAGGTGGTTGGTTTGGAATATATCAAGCATCGAGAAAGGTAGTGTTCAATAGCGTTAAAGCCCTGGGCGTTAAAAGGGATGTTAGTATAAAGGGAGGTTGCATCAGTATTGATGGCCAGGGAACCGTGTGGTAGAGGAACAAGAAGTGTTGAGAGTTGTTGGAGGAAATTGTTGTTGTTATTGTTGTTGTCTTCAGTCCTGAGACTGGTTTGATGCAGCTCTCCATGCTCCTCTGTCCTGTGCAAGCTTCTTCATCTCCCAGTACCTGCTGCAGCCTACATCCTTCTGAATCTGCTTAGTGTATTCATCTCTTGGTCTTCCTATACGATTTTTACCCTCCACACTGCCCTCCAATGCTAAATTTGTGATCCCTTGATGCCTCAAAACATGTCCTACCAACCGGTCCCTTCCTCTTGTCAAGTTGTGCCACAAACACCTCTTCTCCCCAATTCTATTCAATACCTCCTCATTAGTTATGTGATTACCCATCTAATCTTCAGCATTCTTCTGTAGCACCACATTTCAAAAGCTATTCTCTTCTTGTCCGAACTATTTATCGTCCATGTTTCACTTCCATACGTGGCTACACTCCATACAAATACTTTCAGAAACGACTTCCTGACACTTAAATCTATACTCGATATTAACAGATTTCTCTTCTTCAGAAACGCTTTCCTTGCCATTGCCAGTCTACATTTTATATCCTCTCTACTTCGACCATCAT
The DNA here is from genome assembly GCF_021461395.2 of Schistocerca americana. Taxonomy (NCBI): domain Eukaryota; kingdom Metazoa; phylum Arthropoda; class Insecta; order Orthoptera; family Acrididae; genus Schistocerca; species Schistocerca americana. The sequence goes on from NC_060127.1 coordinate 49,302,536, forward strand.
CAGATATTTTGCTCCCCAAATAGCAAAACTCCTTTACTACTTTAAGTGTCTCATTTCCTATTCTTATTCCCTCAGCATCAACCGACTTAATTAGACTACATTCCATTATCCTCGTTTTGCTTTTGTTGATGTTCATCTTATATCCTCCTTTCAAGACACTGTCCATTCCGTTCAGCTGCTCTTCCAAGTCCTTTGCTGTCTCTGACAGAATTACAGTGTCATCGGCGAACCTCAACGTTTTATTTCTTCTCCATGGACTTAAATACCTACTCCGAATTTTTCTTTTGTTTCCTTTACTGCTTGCTCAATATACAGATTGAATAACTGTGTCACTCCCTTCCCAACCGCTGCTTCCCTTTCATGCCCCTCGACTCTTATAACTGCCATCTGGTTTCTGTATAAATTGTAAATAGCCTCTCGCTCCCTGTTTTTTACCCCTGCCACCTTCAGAATTTAAGAGAGAGTATTCCAGTCAACATTGTCAAAAGTTTTCTCTAAGTGTACAAATGCTAGAAACGTAGGTTTGCCTTTTCTTAATCTTTCTTCTAAGATAAGTCGTAGGGTCAGTATTGCCTCACGTGTTGCAACATTTCTGCGGAAACCAAACTGATCTTCGCCGAGGTCGGCTTGTACCAGTTTTTCCATTCGTCTGTAAAGAATTCGCGTTAGTATTTTGCAACTGTCACTTATTAAACTGATAGTTCGGTAATTTTCACATCTGTTAACACCTGCTTTCTTTGGGATTGGAATTATTATATTCTTCTTAAAGTCTGAGGGTATTTCGCCTGTCTCATACATCTTGCTCACCAGATGGTAGAGTTTTGTCAGAACTGGCTCTCCCAAGGCCGTTAGTAGTTCCAATGGAATGTTGTCTACTCTCGGGGCCTTGTTTCGACTCAGGTCTTTCAGTGCTCTGTCAAACTCTTCACACAGTATCGTATCTCCCATTTCATCTACATCCTCTTCCATTTCCATAATATTGTCCTCAAGTACATCGCCCTTGTATAGACCCTTTATATACTCCTTCCACCTTTTTGCTTTCCCTTCTTTGCTTAGAACTGGGTTTCCATCTGAGGTCTTGATATTCATACAAGTGGATCTCTTTTCTCCAAAGGTCTCTTTAATTTTCCTGTAGGCAGTATCTATCTTACCCCTATTTAGATAAGCCTCTACATCCTTACATTTGTCCTCTAGCCATCCCTGCTTAGCCATTTTGCACTTCCTGTCGATCTCATTTTTGAGACGTTTGTATTCCCTTTTGCCTGCTTCATTTACTGAGTTTTTATATTTTCTCCTTTCGTCAATTAAATTCAAGATTCTTCTGTTGCCCAAGGGTTTCTACTAGCCCTCATCTTTTTACCTACTAGATCCTCTGCTGCCTTCACTACTTCACCTGTCAGAGCTACCCATTCTTCTTCTACTGTATTTCTTTCCCCCATTCCTGTCAACTGTCCCCTTGCGCTCTCCCTGAAACTCTGTACAACCTCTGGTTTAGTCAGTTTATCCAGGTCCCATCTCCTTAAATTCCCACCTTTTTGCAGTTTCTTCAGTTTTAATCTACAGTTCATAACCAATAGATTGTGGTCAGAGTCCACATCTGCCCTTGGAAATGTCTTACAATTTAAAACCTGGTTCCTAAATCTCTGTCTTACCATTATATAATCTATCTGATACCTTCTGGTATCTCCAGGATTCTTCCATGTATACAACCTTCTTTTATGATTCTTGAACCAAGTGTTAGCCGTGATTAAGTTATGCTCTGTGCAAAATTCTACCAGACGGCTTCCTCTTTCATTTCTCTCCCCCAATCCATATTCTCCCACTATGTTTCCTTCTCTCTCTTTTCCCACTCTCGAATTTCAGTCACCCATGACTATTAAATTTTCGTCTCCCTTCACTACCTGAATAATTTCTTTTATCTCATCATACATTTCATCAAGTTCTTCATCATCTGCAGAGCTAGTTGGCATATAAACTTGTACTACTATAATAGGCATGGGCTTCGTGTCTATCTTGGCCACAATAATGCGTTCACTATGCTGTTGGTAGTAGCTTACCCGCACTCCTATTTTTTTATTCATTATTAAACCTACTCCTGCATTACCCCTATTTGATTTTGTATTTATAACCCTGTATTCACCTGACCAAAAGTATTGCTCCTCCTGCCACCGAACTTCACTAATTCCCACTATATCTAACTTCAACCTATCCATTTCCCTTTTTAAATTTTCTAACCTACCTGCCCGATTAAGGGATCTGACATTCCACGCTCCGATCCGTAGAACCTCAGTTTTCTTTCTCCTGATAACGACGTCCTCTTGAGTAGTCCCTGCCCGGAAATCCGAATGGGGGACTATTTTACCTCCGGAATATTTTACCCAAGTGGACGCCATCATCATTTAACCATACAGTAAAGCTGAATGCCCTCGGGAAAAATTACGGCTGTAGTTTCCCCTTGCTTTCAGCCGTTCGCAGTACCAGCACAGCAAGGCCGTTTTGGTTAGTGTTGCAAGACCAGATCAGTAAATCATCCAGACTGTTGCCCCTGCAACTACTGAAAAGGCTGCTGACCCTCTTCAGGAACCACACGTTTGTCTGGCCTGTCAACAGATACCCCTCCGTTGTGGTTGCACCTACGGTACGGCCATCTGTATCGCTGAGGCACGCAAGCCTCCCCACCAACGGCAAGGTCCATGGTTCATGGTGGTAGAATGATTGTTATCTTCCATATACGAGAGTAGGTTGTCTGAGTGTGTTTTAGTGAATTTTTTGGGATGTAATTCTATGTTATTTTCAATTTTTTTTTTTTTAAAGACATTTCTTCCACCAACATGGATCCTTGCTCCTCCCATCTGCATCAGTACAAAAATGTTTCCTTATCCCTAGCCAGAACCCAGTCCCACAACTGTTCCTGCGTTGTTGTTTTGCTAATGGAATCACCCAAACCACCTTACCATCAAGTTACCCACCTCCGGCTGCCACCCTACCTTCCACAATGATTTCCACCTTTTCATATTCCGCCAAGCCTTAGCCCTCACCAACCTGCAAAACCAAATCAGTCTGGCCCAAACCTCCTTGCAGTACCTTCTCTCCATCTGTAAAATTCTCCTCCTTTGCAGTCTTCTACCTTTGTTAGTCATCGTCTTACGCATCTAGCACTTCCCTGTTCCCATTCCAGCGTTACACAGCTCTCTATTCCACCAACATACCCAGTCTTCGTATTTCTCTTCTTTTTCACTAAGCCCCCTCCTCCGACAGTCTTTTTGTTGTGCCTTTCTGCAACTCAGCATCTCCGCTTTATGATGAGTAACAACTATCCTTTCCGTTATAGTGTTACATTCCATCCTGGATTTTCTCTCAAGAAAAGAAAGATTTGCCGTTGGAAATGGTGTTGGGGTAGTATAAAGGTATAATTGAGTGTCTAAAAACAGATAGTCACTGTGGTCAACAAGCAAAGGTATGGAGAGAGTTTGCTGTTGACTTTAATTCTTTCATAAGGCCAGTATCTTATGGACAGCAGCAAGCTGTTGCTGTGTCTACTTTAAACAGATTACCAACCACCATTCGAAAGGTGCCTGTGGTGTAATATCTTAAGGTTAACAGCAACATGCACATTGCTGTCAGCAGTTGATTTCTTTTGGCTGTTTTCATCAGATAGTCTCTGAGCCTCATTTCCAACTGCTTTACAGTGCTTTTCTCCAAACAATACCTCAGCTTAAATGACTTGTTATTTAACTCAAAGAGTGGATTCACCCTTTACGGAATGTGCAGGGAGCTCATTGGGTCTTGTCATCGTCGTCCTCAATGGACACACCTGAATGCTCAGATATTTGTAAAGTAAATGAAAGTAAACAATGTAATTCACATTGTGTAGTGATATTGCACAGCGAATTTTGCCCAACAGTGGTCCAGAATGCTCGGAAAACAGTGAGTGTGGAATTGTTTCAATGGTATGGAATAGCTTGGTAATATTGTTATAATCATCTTTACAACCAATGAAGTAGGGAGAGTAGTAACAAGTGGGAAAAAAATTCAAGAATTGACATGGGTTCAAATACGTGATGATCTGCACAGCAGTCCACGACACAACCTCTGAGCCATTGCAGTAAATGAAACATGATTTTGTTGTTAGTTAATTTCAAGTTAATTGCTTATGTTCTATTTATCAATGCACATGGAATTGTCAGAGCAGTTTAGGGACAGGTTCAGTAGTTAAAATTTAATACAAATTGCATGGCTAATGCTATTTGAGCTGAAAGAGAACATATATAAGTGATGTTGAGTCGTTATTGGTTGCTGTAAAATTCCCATACTTAACTGTTCACTGCCAAATGTTTCGAATTTTCCTTTCTTACTTTGCTGCTAAGTGTCCATAAAATGTCTTTGAACTAATCACATAAATTAAGAGCCGTTTCTCAAGAACTGTTGCGAGATCGATCATTAAGAACACAACGTATTTGGTAATTTCCTTAACGTAACCTCCCAGATTGAAAAAAAGTATTTCGAGCATCTGCAGTGTGCGAATGGCATAGTCACATATTTAGTTGCCATTTTTTCTGTTAATAACTACTTTTTTATTATTGCAGTTGATATCTGCTAAAAACAAAAACAGTGAATTGTAGTGCCATTACACTATAAACTGATGATTAGAGCTGGACATGACTTTGAACCTCGAATTATCACCCGTCAAACACGATCCAACTTCATGGCAATATGACCTGGAATTAACATTTATACAGTGCAGATTTCCAGGTTAAGCTTAATCTAAGGTCATTTTCTGTCTTAACCTAGGGTTAAATGCTTTGTACAATCAGCCCTAGGAGTTGTACATTTTAGTTTAGCTGATTTTTGTATTACATTATCCGATATACCATTAAATATAACTAATATCAGGTAATTTTTTCTATAAAGGTATGAGAAGGAAAATTGCTACTCACCATATAGCAGAGATGCTGAGTCGCAGATTGGCACGACAGAAAGATTCTCACAATTAAAGCTTTTGGCCATTAAGGTCTTCGCCAACTGTAGACACACGTACACACCGGACAATGAAGTGCTGCAGGTTAGGCGGAGGGGGGGGGGGGGGGGGTCGGAAAAGGAAAGAAATAAAAAGACTGGGTGTGGTGGTGGAATGACGGGAACAGGAAAGGGGCTGGATGGATGAGGACAGTGACTAATGAAGGTTGAGGCCAGGAGGGTTACGGGAACATAGGGCGTATTGCAGGGAAAGTTCCCACCCGTGCAATTCAGAAAAGCTGGTGTTGGTGGGAAGGATCCATATGGCACAGGCTGTGAAGCAGTCATTGACATGAAGGATATCATGTTTGGCAGCATGTTCATCTACATCTACATCTACATTTATACTCCGCAAGCCACCCAACGGTGTGTGGCGGAGGGCACTTTATGTGCCACTGTCATTACCTCCCTTTCCTGTTCCAGTCGCCTATGGTTCACGGGAAGAACGACTGTCTGAAAGCCTCCGTGCGCGCTCTAATCTCTCTAATTTTACATTCGTGATCTCCTCGGGAGGTATAAGTAGGGGGAAGCAATATATTCGATACCTCATCCAGAAACGCACCCTCTCGAAACCTGGCGAGCAAGCTACAACGCGATGCATAGCGCCTCTCTTGCAGAGTCTGCCACTTGAGTTTATTAAACATCTCCGTAACGCTATCACGGTTAACAAATAACCCTCTTCAGCGAAAGGGTGGTCCACTCCTTTCTTGACCACAGCCTGTTGGTGGCCATTCATGTGGACAGACAGCTTGTTGGTTGTCATGCCTACATAGAATGCAGCACAGTGGTTGCAGCTTAGCTTGTATTGTGTAATACATTAAACACATGTGTTTATTCTGTACTGTCTGCTTCTCTGTCTGGTACATTATAAGTGGTGAGACTCTGGGCTTGGCAGTTTAAATCCCCAATGAGCAGTGTAGATTTAGATTTTCTACAGATTCCCAGAAATGGCTAAGACACTTACCAACATGATTCCTCTGAAAAGGACGTGGTTAATTTCTTTCCCCTTTCTCATCTTGCACCCTCTCTGTCTCCAGTGACTTCATCATCAACAAGACATTACACCTTGATCTTTTTTTATGTACTCTATTTTGGATTTGACAGGAACAGGAAAGGGAGGTAATGACAGTGGCACGTGAAGTGCCCTCCGCCACACACCGTTGGGTGGCTTGCGGAGTATAAATGTAGATGTAGATGTAGATGCTTGTTTATTCCGTATTTGTAGAGTAATTTAAAATTAGCATGTCAGTGTAATTATTGTTGTCATTTTGCAGTCAATAAGCGGCTCGATGAGTGGGTCACGGAAGACCGCTTGGATACTCGGAAAGTGCAGTACCCGCGACGCGATGGTGCTGGTCCCGGTACGGGGATGTCGACACCCAAGAAGCAGACATCGTCGGCGTGCTCGACGCCCGTGCACCCGAGCTCTGGCAATGCCAAACCCAACACTACCAGCACCGTCACCTCTGGCAGTGGAACCCTCCCGATGCCTTCCGTCAGCACCAACAATGGCGGGCCGTCGCGGCCCACGTCTCCTGTTGTACCGGAAATGGTCAATGGTGGTGCCGTTCTTGCTGCAGCTCTGCAGAAGAAGATGTCGCGTAAGAGGAAAGCTGGGTGGCCCGAAAATGAGGTGAGTATTCGCTGTGGATCTACATTTGTGAATGTGATATCTTTTATACAGATATCCTACCATAGCCTCAGAGGATTCGAGAAAGGAAGCCACATCTTCCTAGAAGAACCAGTACCACTTTATTAATGTAATGGCTAGTTTAAATAACAATAGGTCAACTGAGACGTGATAATGCTGTCGAAACCAGTCATCGTGTAAATGAAATTATATTGCAATTTGTTACCAGTCCTCCCCTGTTTTTTAAATTTTTCATTTATTAATGTATAGTTATTTGTATGCCTTGAAAAATAAGTTTCACATTCACAAATTTTTTGGCAAAACATCTGTGTATAATACAAGTCTGCATCTGGCATTTGTGCTCGATTGAATTAATTAGTGTGTGTAGTTCCTGCTAATGTCAACATAGTCGCTCTAGATGCAGAGAGCAACTGCATTTAACTTCTTTCATGCTAGTTTGAGTATCCTCTGCTCAGACAGCTGGCCTGATCATTTGCTTGACTACACAATTGCCACTCAGTCGCCCGCTGCAGGATCGAGCTGGTTGTATGCACCCCAGAATGACCAGGAAATCCACGATAAACATGAGAATTTTTCATTGTTTTAGTTCTCAGTTAAATTTTTGTAATTTTGATTGATAAGAACTGATACTCTTACAAAGAATTTTACGTTACCCTGGTACTGCAGAATACTACTGCAGCAATAAAACATAAATGAGGGAAAAATACCAAAGTTGCAAAGGAAATGTGCCATTTACACCAACATAATGCAGTGCACTCAAAGGCGTCTGCCGACAGAAAAATATGTCAAAAGGCTTTAGGATGAAGACTCTACAATACTTTGTTGCAGTACAATGAGCTGCTTTTGATGAGTGTGATGTCACAATTGTTTACATTTCTAATGGATCACAGCAAAATGTGGATAGTGCTTTGAGAAGTGTTACTCTCACAGTAAAATTCCTTTTTCACAAGATGAATTATGTTATATGTGACAATCTGTAATGAACTTCTTAAATCGTGGAGCGTTTGACTCTCTTTCGAAACTTAACATTTTGAGAACCATTCGCTGAGAAAATTTTCGGGCCAAGACAACCAGCCATTTATGGCATTAATTAAAACTGCACAAGGACATTGGTGTTTGATATATCTTAAAGGGTAACGCAAGTTAAGAAAGACTAAGCTTTGAGGTTAGCTTTTCATATTTATTACAGTTCTTTCATAGATTACAAATGCAGGAATAAGGGAAAAAATTATATTTATCAAGTGTGAGGTGAGTTCTTGAGCATTTCACACAAACTGGCTTTTGTACAGAAAACTCAGTGTTCTTCACTGCTGCTTCTTTTGAAGTGATTCTATAAATAGACAACAGAAGGCAACACCGGTATATTAATTTTAACAATTAACTTTATCTCTTTGTGTGTTCGCACTACCTAACAGTGATGTTGCTATTGGCTGACTACATCGTGTGTCCTATGCTCTGAATATCTGATGTGTGCAGCACAATCACAATTTTAGTGCTTCGGAAGCTAGCGTGCTGTAGTTCATGGAATTCAGATTTATACTTTCGTAATACGAAAATGTGCAGTGTACATGTTGCCACGCATCGAAGATCTTTTCAAAATACATTGTTATTTAGCTGGGTGTCATTTCCTAAAGTGTCAGGAAGTTCAATGCTTGTGTATAAAATCTCTACCATTCAAAAGATTGACAAGTTTTGAAGCTGTGATGGAAATGTATATTGTCACTTAACACAGAAGAAATGTGTTTTCACCTGGGGCGTAGTGTCTTTTGCACACGGGAAAAAGTCTGTTTTTAACCAGAAAATATAGGAATTTTTTTTTCCCTCCACATATTCGACCTCTCGTGATACTTAGGTGAGACTACAGAGAGTGGAAGAAAGATTCATGTAGGGTACCACATCCATGAATTTGTTGAAGGATGTTGTAATGCTTGTAATGCTTGCCTGGTTAACAGAAAACGAGAACCCACATGATAATCAATGACTGCCATGTCGTCCTCTGTCAATTATTATCAGACGTGGTATGGAGGGGCATGGGTCAGCACAGCACCCACCTGGCTTTGACGTTTCGACTGTGGATCCACTACCTCTCAATCGGGTTTGGCGTCATGGAGCTGAGTACATGCTAGTCCAGTCCTTCCACAGAGGAAAAACAGGACAGAGATTTTGTGTCATCAGTCATCTAACTGGTTTGATGCGGCCCGCAACAATTTCCTCTCCTATGCCAGCCTCTTTATCTCAGAGTAGAACTTGCACCCTACATCCTCAATTATTTACTAGATGTGTTCCGGTGTATCTTCCTCTACAGTTTTTACCCTCTACAGCTGCATCTAGTACCAGGGAAGTTATTCCATTATGTCTTAGCAGATGTCATACCATCCTGTCCCTTTTTCTTGCCAATGTTTTCGTCTCCGATTCTGCAGAAAACCACCTCATTCATTAACTTACCAGCCCACCTAATTCTGAACATTTTTGTGTAGCACCACACATCAAATGCTTCAATTCTATTCTTTGCCACTTTTCCCACGGTCCTTGTCTCACTCCCGTATGATGCTATGCCCCAAAAATACATTCTCAGAAATTTCTTCCTCAAATTATGGCCCATGTCTGAGACTAGTACACTTCTCTTGGCCAGAAATGCTCTTTTTACCAGTGCTAATCTGCTTTTTATGTCGTCCCTGCTTTGTCCACCATGGGTTATGTGGGTGCCTAGGTAGCAGAATTCTTTAACTTCGAATACTTTGTGGTCACCAACTGTGATGTTAAGTTTCTTGCTCTTCTCATTTCTGCAACTTCTCATTACTTTTGTCTTTTCCTGATTTACTCTCAGTCCTTATTCTTTATTCATTGGGCTGTTCATTCCATTCAACAGATTTTTAATTCTTCTTCACTGTCAATGAGGATAGCAATCTCATCGGTAAATGTAATCATTGGAATTAAAATTCGGGGTGAAAGAATGTCACTCTTGAACCTTTTCTCTACTTTTGTCATTGCTTTTTCAGTGTATAGACTGAACAGTAGGGGCGAAGGACTACTTTCCTGCCTTACACCCATTTTAATACAAGCACTTCGTTCTTGGTGTTCCACTTTTACTGTTCCCTCTTGCCTCTTGTACGTACGGTGTATTACCCGTCTTTCCTTATAGCTTATCCCTGTTTTTCTCAGAATTTTGAACATCGTGCACCATTTGACATTGTCGAATGCTTTTTCCAAATTTGCAAATCCTATGCACAAGTCTTTATTTTTCTTTTGTCTTGCTTATCAGCCACAACATCAGAATTGCCTCTTTGGTGCCTTTACCTTTCCTAAAGCCAAATGAATCATCATCTTACACACCCTCAATTTTGTTTCCATTTTTCTGTGTATTATTCCTGTCAGCAACTTGGATGCATGGGCTGTTAAGCTGATTGTGCGTTAATTGTAGCACTCATCAGCTCGTGTGCAGCCTTCAGAATTGTGTGGATGATGTTTTTCAGCAACTGAGAATTTTTCCAGGTTGTATGGCTGTGGTCCATGGAACTCTTCATTCCCTGACGTTTTGTCCACGGCTACGTTGGACATCTTCGTTGGGGCTCCTGGTTGTGCTGAGTCTTACCGACTGATGAGTCGGACATCGAAGAGTGGCCTAAATACCTTGGAAAGTGGGTGTGGTCTGGATTTCACGTGATAGCAGAGATAAGCATTGTCAAAGATAAAATTTTTCAACTATCGTTTATAGTACGTCAAAGGTAAAAAACTTCTCATCGATTCTGTAGTGCCACAGTCCATGTATCACTGAGTTTCATTGCTTCTTCTTTTCTGTTAAAATTATCCCCATGTTTATATATTTTGATGGCTTCTCTATATAGCCATGGATAATATTTTGTCATAGTACATAAAACTTCAGCTTGCTAAAATTTGACTACATGATCACCTGATTGAAGAGCATGTTTTGCCATGGCTGATTTGTCTGTTTTCCCTAGTTGGCAGAGACTTTTATGTTCCTTCAACCGTGTATTCCCACTTCTCTTTGTAGTTCCAATGTAGACCTTGCCACACGTACATGGAATCTTACATACACCACTTGCAGAGAGAGGGGGACATTTGTCCTTAACAGAACGAAGTGCTTGGCCTATTTTCTTAGTTGGTTTGAAAATCGGTCGAACATCATGTTTCCTTAGAATCTTGCCGATCTGATCCGTCACTTTTTTTATGAAGGGTAGAGAAACCGTGTTCTTCCATCGCTGTGTCCTATTGTTGTCCTTAGGCCTCCTGTTATTCGGTCTCAAAACTCTTAATGATTTCCTTACTAGAGTACCCATTCTTCTCTAACTACTGAAGAAGCGATCTGTAGCAGCAGATATAACATGGTTTTTCTCCCCCTCCCCTCACTGAAAACAGTTTAACATTTAAGAATAAATTTATCATCAAGAAACCTATGGCAGCTGTTTAATGCATTTAGTAATGATTTTGTTATTAGTAATCATTCTTCAATAATATTCTGAGATTTGACACGGATTATAAAGTATGTTACATTACAATGTGATGACCCAAGGACAGTGTTTTTTCTTGTTTCCCTTTGCTCTTAGTAATAAAGGGAAAGAACGATATACATAGCTTTAAGTATAAACATTTATTACCTTTTTAATGTCAGTTCCACCTCTTATTTCAATTGGTAAATAATACATTCTAGCAGTAACAATTTTTAAAAGTACTTTTTTTATAAATGCCCAGATTTTGAGCATTTAAAACTGATGTGCACAAATGCCCATTTATAAATGTCCTGCCCACTGGGCATTTGCCTGGCCCATATCACTATGTGGCAGGATTCGAACCCGGGACTGAGGACACTTTGATTACTAATCAAAAGATGCTACCCCTAGACCACAGAGGCAGAGAGCATACACTTTCTTATTCTACCGTGTTTTTGCACATAAAGTACCGTTGTTGTTGAACTTTAGTTGTATGATAAAGCAGTTCTAAGAGAATGTAATGTTCATTACAAAAGAACATAATGTTTCTAACAGAACAACCTAGATGCTTGTGGGATCCACAGACCCATAGTACGAAATACAGAACAAACAAGAGTTGATGTTTGGGAGGAAATTGTGGAAGAGCCAGTGCTCCAATTGGAGAAGTAAGGGAGAATATAAATTCATTAGCTGCTTCTTTCAGGCAAGAACAGAATACATCTAATACACTCTTAGGAATAAAACAATGAAGAATCCAGTATGGAATAATGACAATATTATGAAAAGGATAGATTGCTGCTCACTTTATAGCAGAGATGTTGAGTCACAGATAAGCACAACAAAAAGACTGTTAAACAAGTAAGTCCATAAACACAGCCACCCAGGACGCACCATTTTGGCAGGTTACTTTGCCCCCACTGAGAGAATCTCTGCTCTCGTAGACCAACACCGTCAACCTATTACCTGGAACCTACCCTCCTATATAAAAGATTCCAACCATTTCCTCCACTGACTCTCCACAGTTCCTGTCCCTTTACCACACGGTGCCCTGCTTGTCGCTATTGATGCCACCTCCCTGTACATTAACATTCCTAATGCCCATGCCCTTATTGCTATTGAACAGTACCTTTCCAAACGCCCTATGGAGTCCAAATCAACAACCTCCTTCCTAGTCGCCATGACCAACTATATCCTCACTCACAATTACTTCTCCCTTGAAGGCATTACCTACAAACAAATCCGGGGTATGGCTGTGGGCACCTGCATGGCACCATCCTATGCCAAACTATTCATGGGCCATTTAGAGGAATCCTTCCTAAAAACCCAGAATCCTAAACCGCTCACCTAGTTCAGATTCATTTAAGACATGGTTGCTATCTGGATCGAAGGTGAGGACGCCCTATCCACATTCCTCCAGAACCTCAACAACTTCTCCCCTATTTGCTTCACCTGGTCCTACTCAACCCAATAAGCCACCTTCCTAGATGTTGACCTCCACCTCAGAGATAGCTACATCAGTACCTCCATCCATATCAAACCTACTAACTACCAGCAATACCTCCACTTCGACAGCTGCTACCCATTCCATACCAAGAAGTCCCTTCCGTACAGCCTAGCCACCTGTTGTTGTCGCATCTGCAGTGACGAGCAGTCCCATTCGGAATATACTGAGGATCTCACTGAAGCCTTCACTGACCGTAATTATCCTCCCAACACTCAACAAAAAACAAATCTGCTGTGTCTTATCTTTCCAGTCTCCCACCAGCTCCCAAAATCCCACAGTTTGGCCACAGAGGAGCATTCCCTTTGTAACTCAGTGCCACCCAAGACTGAAGCAATTGAATTAAATTCTCCACCAGATTTTCGACTACCTCTCATTGTGCCCTGAAATGAGAAATATCCTGCCCACTATCCTTCCCACTACTCCTAAAGTGGTATTCCGCTGTCCACCGAACCTACTCAATATACTCGTCCATTCTTACACAACCCCTGCTCCCAATCCCTTATCTCATGGCTCATACACCTGTAATTGACCTAGATGCAAGACCCCGGGGCCTCCTGCTCACATGGCAGACATTCTATCCTACTGAGCAACCGAGGACACAGAGGATTGTGTGGCTGCAGGGACTTATCCCTGGCATGCTCCCCGTGAGACCCACACTTTCCAACTTTCTGTTTGCACACCACATTTGTAGTACACCTGCCCACCATACTCAATTCTCGTGGCAGTAAATATACCGATTCCTGTAAGAGTTCGGGCAGTGTGAGTTCATCCGCACTGAAGAAGATCTTATCTATATGAAGATAGTATCCATATAATGGAAGGAAACATTCCACGTGGGAAAAATTATATATAAAAACAAAGATGAGGTGACTTACCGAACAAAAGCGCTGGCAGGTCGATAGACACACAAACAAACACAAACATACACACAAAATTCAAGCTTTCGCAACAAACTGTTGCCTCATCAGGAAAGAGGGAAGGAGAGGGGAAGACGAAAGGAAGTGGGTTTTAAGGGAGAGGGTAAGGAGTCATTCCAATCCTGGGTTAAACATGGTTAAAATCCGCTATCAACACAATTATTTCACTTTGACCACTGATATTTATCGTACATCAGAGAAAAGCAGTATTTATTATCAAAGGTGTGGTCCTATAGCCATGGGAACAAGTAAACAGAAAAAGGAGCGATTGTCAAACTTCTGTCAATATGACAATATAATGAAAAAGATAGTTGCTGCTTGCCATAAAGTGGAGATGCTAAGTTGCGAAAGGGCACAACAAAAGACTGTCGGAAAGTTAGCTTTTGGTCAGCAAGACCTATGTCAAAAATAAACAACATACACACGGGCACAAACTAACACAAACACAACTCACACATATGACCACAGTCTCTGGCAGCTGGAGCCAGACTGTGAGAAGCAGGCAACCGAGTGGGGGGAGTGGGGGGGGGGGGGGGGTGTAAGGAGGAGGTTTGGGTGGGAAGGGGAAGTGGTGGCAGGATAGGGGTGGGGGAGGTATAGTGCTACTGGGAGGGTGCAGGGACAAGGTGGAGAGTGGAGCAGCTAGGTGCAGTTGGGAGCTTAGACAGAGGGGGGGTTAGCAGAAAAGGAGAGAAATAAAAAGACTGGGTACATTGGTGGAATAGAGGGCTGTATAGTGCTGGAATGGGAATGGGGAAGGGATAGAGGGGTAACGACAATAACTAATGGAAGATGAGGCCAGGAGGGTTACAGGAATGTAGGATATATTGCAGCGAGAGTTCCTACCTGCACTGGCGTTGGTGGGAAGGATCCAGATGGCACAGGCTGTGAAGCAGTCATTAAAATGAAGGAAGTCATGTTGGGCAGCATGCTCAGCTATAGGGTAGTCCAGTTGTTTCTTGGCCACAGTCTGTTGGTGGATATTCATGCAGACAGATAGCTTGTTGCTTGTCATGCCCATGTAGAATGAAGCACAGTGGATGCAGTTTAGATTATAGATCAGGGAAACATTCCACGTGGGAAAAATATATATCTAAAAACAAAGATGATGTGACTTACCACACGAAAGTGCTGGCAGGTCGATAGACACACAAACATACACACAAAATTCAAGCTTTCGAAACAAACTTTTGCCTCATCAGGAAAGAGGGAAGGAGAGGGAAAGAGGAGAGGATGTGGGTTTTAAGGGAGAGGGTAAGGAGTCATTCCAATCCCGGGAGCGGAAAGACTTACCTTAGGGGGGGGGGGGGGGGGAATTTTTTTTTTTGCCGCTTTCAGCACTACCGCCGCTATAATATCCACCGTTTCTAGTTCACAAACAGCTCCTTTCACCTTTTAAACAACCATTTCGGCCAGTTCTAATAACTTTCGCTTTATTTCCATTTCTGTTTTTCCCACATCACTGATCATTTATAGCCGCTTCCCACAGGTTTTAACGCCATTATTTCTTCGTCAGACAATTGTTAGCCTCATTTTCATAATCTGCCACCACAATACCACTCCTTTTAATATACTACACGCAGTTTTTTCGAAATTTTCCCGAATTTCTCCGTCCTTTAACGTGTTTTGGCGGCAACACAACCACCTAACCTTTATGCACATCGTTGTCTACCAACCCAAGTCCAACATAGCCCAGCTGTAACCAACACCTTTTCGCCTTTTTTCATTCCAGATCTCCAGTTTCTTTCCGGTTCACCTTTATCTCTCCCCATATATTTTTATTTTCATTTTCATTTCACCTCGTGTTACACTTTCCACCTTCTAATACCATGTCACCCTCACAGCACCCCCACAATGACCCCATTAAGTTTTATTTACATTCCCTCCGCAAACATGCCTTCGCCCTAGCCAGATTACGCTCGCATATTTTATTTTCTCAGGCTTGTCTGACATTTGGCATTACCCCCAAAGGCCTCACACTCAAAGTTCCCATCTCTGGCTGCAACCCTTCCTTCCATCAGTCCCTATACCAGTTCCAAACTGAACAATCCATTGCCCTCACCCACCTAATCCTTCACCTACACATCAACTCAGCCAATGAACACACCCGTCAACTCCTATCCTTAATAAAAGTCCTTAATCTTTCCTCTCCCACATCCACACCGGCTGTTCAGAGCATCCTCCTACAGGCCAACCGTAAATTAGAACAGCATGCCACCCTCCATCTCAAAAAACTATCCAATCTCCTGGTTTCCCACCTCCGGAAAGGCAACTCACTCACCCTTCACAACCTTTCCAGCAAACCTCAACCTCCTCTCATTGCACACAAACCCAGTCTCTCCCATCTACTCAATCTCCCACTTCCAGCTCCACTCCCTCCAAAACCTCAAAATTCCGATCAACACAATCTGGAACCACAACACCCTAATTCAGTAGTTAACCTTTCCTCCAAACCTCTCTCCTAATCCGAAACCTCTGTCCTATCCAAAGGCCTCACCTTCAGCCCCACTCCCAGATTCAACCAAACAGCCCTCGTCAAAGATTTACTGTCCTACACTCGTACTCTCTGCTGGAAGTATCACTTTGCCACGAAGAAAAATGATCCTAATCCTACTCCTAATGATCCGACTCCTCAAGACACCATCCAAATTGAACCCTGCCTGGAACAGTTCCGTCCTCCGTCACAGCGGGACCCACCTCCTCTTCCTCAAAATCACCCTCTCCAAACCTTCCAGGAATTTCTGACTTCCAGCCTTGCATCTCAATCCTTCTTAAAAAACCTTTATCCTACACCCAACATCACCACTGCTGAAGCCCAGGCTATCCGTGATCTGAAGGCTGACCGATCCATCGTCATTCTTCCGGCGGACAAGGGTTCCACGACCGTGATACTTGATCGTCGGGAGTATGTGGCTGAGGGATGGCGTCAGCTTTCAGACAACACCACATACAAAGTTTGCCAAGGTAACCCCATTCCCGATGTCCAGGCGGAGCTTCAAGGAATCCTCAGAACCTTAGGCCCCCTGCAAAACCTTTCACCTGACTCCATCAACCTCCTGACCCCACCGACACCCCGCACCCCTACCTTCTACCTTCTTCCTAAAATCCACAAACCCAATCATCCCGGCCGCCCCATTGTAGCTGGTTACCAAGCCCCCACAGAACGTATCTCTGCCTACGTAGATCAACACCTTCAACCCATTACATGCAGTCTCCCATCCTTCATCAAGGACACCAACCACTTCCTTGAACGCCTGGAATCCTTACCCAATCTGTTACCCCCGGAAACCATCCTTGTAACCATTGATGCCACGTCCTTATACACAAATATTCCGCACGTCCAGGGCCTCGCTGCGATGGAGCATTTCCTTTCACGCCGATCACCTGCCACCCTACCTAAAACCTCTTTCCTCATCACCTTAGCCAGCTTCATCCTGACCCACAACTTCTTCACTTTTGAGGGCCAGACATACCAACAATTAAAGGGAACAGCCATGGGCACCAGGATGGCCCCCTCGTACGCCAACCTATTCATGGGTTGCTTAGAGGAAGCCTTCTTGGTTACCCAAGTCTGCCAACCCAAAGTTTGGTACAGATTTATTGATGACATCTTCATGATCTGGACTCACAGTGAAGAAGAACTCCAGAATTTCCTCTCCAACCTCAACTCCTTTGGTTCCATCAGTTTCACCTGGTCCTACTCCAAATCCCATGCCACTTTCCTTGACGTTGACCTCCACCTGTCCAATGGCCAACTTCACACGTCCGTCCACATCAAACCCACCAACAAGCAACAGTACCTCCATTATGATAGCTGCCACCCATTCCACATCAAACGGTCCCTTCCCTACAGCCTAGGTCTTCGTGGCAAACGAATCTGCTCCAGTCCGGAATCCCTGAATCATTACACCAACAACCTGAAAACAGCTTTCGCATCCCGCAACTACCCTCCCGACCTGGTACAGAAGCAAATAACCAGAGCCACTTCCTCGTCCCCTCAAACCCAGAATCCCCCACAGAAGAACCACAAAAGTCCCCACTTGTGACAGGATACTTTCCGGGACTGGACCAGACTCTGAATGTGGCTCTCCAGCAGGGATACGACTTCCTCAAATCCTGCCCTGAAATGAGATCCATCCTTCATGAAATCCTCCCCACTCTGCCAAGAGTGTCTTTCCGCCGTCCACCTAACCTTCGTAACCTGTTAGTTCATCCCTATGAAATCCCCAAACCACCTTCCCTACCCTCTGGCTCCTATCCTTGTAACCGCCCCCGATGCAAAACCTGTCCCATGCACCCTCTCACCACCACCTACTCCAGTCCTGTAACCCATGCTGAGCGGTTCTAGGCGCATCAGTCCGGAACTGCGCGACTGCTACAGTCACAGGTTCGAATCCTGTTTCGGGCATGGATGTGTGTGATGTCCTTAGGTTAGTTAGGTTTAAGTAGTTCTAAGTTCTGGGGGACTGATGACCTAAGATCTTAAGTCCCATAGTGCTCAGAGCCATTTACTTGAATGTTTGTAACCTTGTAACCTTTCAATACAAGTTTATTATTGTAAATACTTAAATAATGGATCTGTAACTTGCACTGAAGAAAATATTTTTGAAACAAGTTTACAACAAAGCTGCTAACTATTTACTGAGTGACTAGTTTTGGCATTTGCCCATTTTTACATGCCACATACAAATTCTGGCGAAGAAAAAGGCAACACACCACAAAGGAATCATCAAAATGCGATGGAAACCAGTATGTGTCATGACATACCCAGACAAGCAAATGATTACAATTTCAGGAAAATTGAATGATTTATTTGAAATAAAAATTTTCGCAAATTGAGCATGTCATTAATGCACTGATACACATCTGTCCCCAACGGTGCACAGCATATCAATAATGTACCATTGTGCTGCAAGGGTGCTGTGGACGAACACTAAAGAGGTCTCTGCTATGAAAGGCACCCCAGACCACTGCTCCTGATTGCTGTATGGCATGCGACAGTGAGGTTGGTATCCCACCACTGTCTGGGGTGTTGATTGGTTGGCTAGTTGGTTGGTTGGGTGATTAAAGGAAAGGGATCAAACTAATAGGTCATCAGTCCCTTTTTCCTTGAACAGACAGGTCTACGCAACTGTACATCAGAAATGCCCTACCATGCAAAACCTATGCAAAGATAGCCCATAGGTCAACCAAAGGTCACCAAAGGCTGGAAAAGGGCAAAAAAGAAGAATGGGGGACACAGGAAGAAAGGCAAGCGAGGTCTCCCATCTAGGGAACAGCCAGAAGTCCCCGAAGACAGAGTGCAATGAGGGGGCATACATCCCCACCCCACCACTTATCAGATGCACCCCACTCAAAAATTGCCTAGGAAAGATTAGCAACACGGACAGGGCAAGAGAAAGACAGATGGTAGATGAACAAGTCAAACAGACCACATGAGAGGTGGGAGGACCGGGCTGTAGTGTCAAGCCCAGACAGCCACAGCCTGGTCTGGGCATAGGAGCCAAAAGTGTTTTCTGCCAAGCCCTCAGTCAGCCTATAAGGTTAAGTGACAATCGCTTAAAGTGAGTGGTAAAGGCCCCTGTCATAAATAAAATGTAAAACTATGTCAACCACTGATGCATCATCTCCTACCACCAGGGATAGAGTGTCAGTGAGATTGAGGGTCCGTTGCAGGCCAGTTAGGTAGGGACAGTTCAGCAAAATGTGGACCATCATCAAACAGAAACCACAATGACAGTGGGGTAGGATTATTAGGAGTTGGATTAGGATTATTTTTCTTCGTGGCAAAGTGATATTTCCTGCAGAGAGTACGAGTGTAGGACAGTAAATCTTTGACGAGGGCTGTTTGGTTGAATCTGGGAGTAGGGCTGAAGGTGAGGCCCTTGGATAGGACAG
Source organism: Schistocerca americana (assembly GCF_021461395.2). NCBI lineage: Eukaryota > Metazoa > Arthropoda > Insecta > Orthoptera > Acrididae > Schistocerca > Schistocerca americana. Next base: position 49,321,970 of record NC_060127.1, read on the forward strand.
AGGTTTCGGATTGGGAGAGAGGTTTGGAGGAATGGTTAACTACTGAATTAGGCCACAAAGAAAAATAATCGTAATCCTACTCCTAATGATCCAACTCTCCAAGACACTATCCAAATTGTTCCCTGCCTGAAACAGTTCCGTCCTCCGTCGCAGCGGGACCCACCTCCTCTTCCCCAAAATCACCCTCTCCAAACCTTCCAGGAATTTCTCACTTCCAGCCTTGCCTCTCAATTCTTCTGAGGGACTGCGTCAGCTTTCAGACAACACTACATACAAAGTTTGCCAAGGTAATCCCATTCCTGATGATGTCCAGGCGGAGCTTCAAGGAATCCTCAGAACCTTAAGCCCCCTACAATACCTTTCACCTGACTGCATCAACCTCCTGACCCCACCGACACCCCGCACCCCTACCTTCTACCTACTTCCTAAAATTCACAAACCCAATCATCCCGGCCGCCCCATTGTAACTGGTTACCAAGCCCCCACTGAACGTATCTCTGCCTACATAGGTCAACACCTTCAACCCATTGCATGCAGTCTTCCATCCTTCATCAAAGACACCAACCAGTTTCTCAAACACCTGGAATCCTTACCCAATCTGTTACCCCCGGAAACCATCCTTGTAACCATTGATGCCGCTTCCTTATACACAAATATTCCGCACGTCAAGGGCCTCGCTGCGATGGAGCACTTCCTTTCACGCTGATCGCCTGCCACCCTACCTAAAACCTCTTTCCTCATTACCTTAGCCAGCTTCATCCTGACTCACAACTTCTTCACTTTCAAAGGCCAGACATACCAACAATTAAAGGGAACAGCCATGGGTATCAGGATGGCCCCCTTGTACGCCAACCTATTTATGGGTCGCTTAGAGGAAGCTTTCTTGGTTACCCAGGCCTGCCAACCCAAAGTTTGGTACAGATTTATTGATGACATCTTCATGATCTGGACTCACAGTGAAGAAGAACTCCAGAATTTCCTCTCCAACCTCAACTCCTTTGGTTCCATCAGATTCAACTGGTCCTACTCCAAATCCCATGCCACTTTCCTTGACGTTGACCTCCATCTGTCCAATGACCAGCTTCACACATTCGTCCACATCAAATCCACCAACAAGCAACAGTACCTCCATTATGACAGCTGCCACCCATTCCATATCAAACGGTCCCTTCCCTACAGCCTAGGTCTTCGTGGCAAACAAATCTGCTCCAGTCCGGAATCCCAGAACCATTACACCAACAACCTGAAAACAGCTTTCGCATCCCGCAACTATCCTCCCGACCTGGTACAGAAGCAAATAACCAGAGCCACTTCCTCATCCCCTCAAACCCAGAACCTCCCACAGAAGAACCCCAAAAGTCCCCACTTGTGACAGGATACTTTCCGGGACTGGATCAGACTCTGAATGTGTCTCTCCAGCAGGGATACGACTTCCTCAAATCCTGCCCTGAAATGAGATCCATCCTTCATGAAATCCTCCCCACTCCACTAAGAGTGTCTTTCCTCTGTCCACCTAACCTTCGTAACCTCTTGGTTGGCACAGTGTTACACCGTCCGGGTTGTCTGGATACTTCCCGTTAACACCAACCTATCAGAACTCCGGAGATGGGAACTTGCCCTTCAATATATCCTCTCTTCCCGTTACCCACGAGGCCTCAACCTCTGCTAATTTCGAGTTGCCGCTACTCGTACTTCACGTGTCATTCAACAACATCTTTGCCTCTGTACTTCCGCCTCGACTGTCATCTCTGCCCAAACTCTTTGCCTTTACATATGTCTGCTTGTGTCTGTATATGTGCGGATGGATATGTTTGTGTGTGCGAGTGTATACCTGTCCTTTTTTCCCCTCTAATGTAAGTCTTTCCACTCCCGGGCTTGGAATGACTCCTTACTCTTTCCCTTAAAACCCACATCCTTTCGTCTTTCCCTCTCCTTTCCTCTTTCCTGATGAAGCACCCGTGGACCCGTGGGTTGCGAATGCTTGAATTTTGTGTGTGTGTGTGTGTGTGTGTGTGTGTGTGTGTGTGTGTGTGTGTGTGTGTGTGTTTGTAAGTGTCTCTATCAACATACCAACACTTTCGTTTGGTAAGTTACATCATCTTTGTTTTTAGATACATTATTATATTTAGAGAGACACAGTGCTCATCACTACAGGAGGGATGTCCACATGGACATGGAAGGGACTTCGTGATATGGAATGGGTGGCAGCTGTCAAAGTGGAAGTATTTCTGGTGGTTGGTAGGTTTTATAGGGATTGAGGTACTGATCTAGCCATCTCTGAGGTGGAGTTCAGCATTGAGGAAGGCGAAGCCCCAGGTAAAGCAAATTGGGGTGGGGGGGGGTGGGGGGGGGGAGTGTATTGAGGTTCTGGGGGGATGTGGATAGGGTATTCTCACCCTTGATACAGATTACAAAGGTGTCATCAATGAAACTGAATCAGGTGAGGGGTTTGGAATTCTGGGTGTCAAGAAAGAATTCCTCTAGATGGCCCATGAATAAGTTTGGCACAGGATGGTGCCATGCGGGTGGCCATTGCCGTGTCCTAAATTTGTTTGTAGCTGATACCTTCGAAGGAAAAGCGTTTGTGGGTGAGGATATAGATCGTCACGGTGACCAGGAAGGAGGTTGCAGGCTGTAGGTTTGCAAACCTACAATCTACTACCTGTTCCTTCATAGTTCACAATGCTGTTTGTCAAAGTACAGGGTGATTATAAGGGCAGTGTATTAGATAAATTGCGTATGATTTCTTAGATTTTTTAAAGGATATAACCACAGATATCATTTGTCAGTAGTTAACTGCAGCAAATTATACCAAAACATCACACTTTTGATAAATCACCAATGGGCCTTAGCTTTCAATTGGCATACCTTCATAGCACATAAGTTATACTGTGAAAAGCTTCAAGTATGAAAAGCTGTTAACTACCAATATGTAGTTTCCTGTCATTTTATTATAACAAATTCTACCTAAATTATATATAAAAACAAAGATGAGGTGACTTACCGAACGAAAGTGCTGGCAGGTAGATAGACACACAAACAAACACAAACATACACACAAAATTCAAGCTTTCGCAACAAACTGTTGCCTCATCAGGAAAGAGGGAAGGAGAGGGGAAGACGAAAGGAAGTGGGTTTTAAGGGAGAGGGTAAGGAGTCATTCCAATCCCGGGAGCGGAAAGACTTACCTTTGGGGGAAAAAGGGACAGGTATACACTCGCGCACACACGCACATATCCATCCACACATACAGACACAAGCAGACTTGTCTCTGTGTGTGTGTGTGTGTGTGTGTGTGTGTGTGTGTGTGTGTGTGTGTTTGTGTGTGTGCGCGCGCGCGCGTATACCCGTCCTTTTTTCCCCTTAAGGTAAATCTTTCCGCTCCCGGTATTGGAATGACTCCTTACCCTCTCCCTTAAAGCCCACTTCCTTTCGTCTTCCCCTCTCCTTCCCTCTTTCCTGATGAGGCAACAGTTTGTTGCAAAAGCTTGAATTTTGTGTGTATGTTTGTGTTTGTTTGTTTGTGTGTCTATCTACCTGCCAGCGCTTTCGTTCGGTAAGTCACCTCATCTTTGTTTTTATATATAATTTTTCCCACGTGGAATGTTTCCTTCTATTATATTAAATTCTACCTAAAGTAATTTTTGAGAGCTCTTCAATGTACTGGTGCTGTGAAACAGCTAAGATTCATGCCACATACACTTAAAACAAAGAAAAGCACCAAAACATGACGTCTCCTAAGTTCTGCAAGTGATGTAAATACAACACTGCATTTCAGAGGCCACATACCTCTCCACAAGACAAAAATCTGACATGCTAGATTCTTCGTTTCATGCTTCACAATCTAGTGGGACATGGAATTCCACATTGTGACATCATCAGATCCTCAGGCACATACATTTTCACATCCTGTCAGAGGACAGCTTAACTCATCTGAGTGCCACTTAAATGATGGTGCCGGCTTCTGGCAGATCATAGTAAAGTGACTGCCTGATCCTTAATTTTGCAGAAGTCTTCATCAGAGTCCTGGCACCAGCTGTTTCATAAGTTAGGAAAGTTTACTTTATGTAATGATGTCATTCTGAAATTACATCTTCTCCTGTGGTCTTAGTAAATTATCATCATCATCATCATCATCATCGTTCTATCACTGTTAAAATATGAGATCTTCCAAGCGGTTATTGTCTCTGCCTTTGGTGGGGTAGGACCAAATTTTGGTTTCTGGTACAACCCCCAATATTTTTCTTGAGTAGGGATATTATGAGCAGGGTGAACTAATTAGGCCAAATGAGGAGCTGCTTGTATAAGGAAGCAGCAGCATCATCAAGATTCATCTATTGGCACTAATGGCTGGAGGGATTAATGACTTACATGTCCTGTAATCTGAGATCATCCCTCATACTGTCTTCCAGGCAGCAGTCGGCCAATTGGAACAGGCCTAAAGCCTAATCTGTGAGTGGTAATTATGTTTACATTAAAATATGTAACAAAGACAGCTATGGAGTATTGGCCCATCCTTCCACTACTTCTTTCAGAGGCAGGATCCTTACTCACCATCTGACAAGGGACCTTGCGGTCTTGGAAATTAAATTCAGGATGAGGCTTCGCAGGGTAATGGTATACCTCAAGGGTGTCCACTCGTGGAAGTCGTATAGTGCAATATACAAAAAATTTAAAAAAAAGGGGGGGGGGGCTCTAAGGTTTTAAACATAACTCATACACACATCATTCATGTGTCGTAAGTAGCAAAGCAGTCAGTAAGTGAAGTATCTCATTCACTAGTGTGCACGACTGTTATGTGGACAATCTGGGTTCGAACCGATCTACCCATCGGTTCGGTTTCATGTTGTATTTTTAATTGTTTTAAAAATTATAGCCACTGTTAAATAAAGTTAATGACATAAAGTATTATCAATTAAATCATAAATAATTGTATTTTGTTTATGAAATGGTTGTCACAACTGCTTAAAATGTGAATTACACCCATATTTTCTTTTTAAAAAGTTTAAAATTTCAAATGCAATTTTAATGATGGTAAAGTAAACCTTTATTGTCATTACAATGTTATTACAGAATTGGGTGATAATATAAGCTGTGGAAAAGTTATAAATATTCGCTGTAAATTCAAGGAACTGATGTCTTTGTGGAAAAACAAAAACTCTTTAAAAAGAAGGTATTGACAAGTGTAATTCACTGTGACAGCTATTTAATAAACAAAATAAAATTATTTATCATTTAACTGATAATACTTTAGGTCATTAACTTTGTTTAAAGCTGTTATAATTTTTAAAACAAAATTGAGTCTGCAAGTAGGATCGAACCCGGATCAGCCATATGACATTCTAGCACACCACTGACTGATCTATTTCACCTGGATGCTGACCTTGTATGAGATCTGTATGAGCTATGCTTAAAACTTTAGAGCCTTTTAATTTTCTGGATAGTGTTCTTTGAGACTTCTGCGAGCCGACAGTCTTGAGATATACTACCAACCTGTGAAATCTCATCCTGAACTGAATTTCCGAGACCAGAAGGTCCCCTTGTGAGTCTTCCAGAAGTAACAAACACCTGCCCCAGCAGGAGTGGCAACACTCAACTTACGTGCTGCTAACTAACATTGCTCTGTCATGTATCGGACTATCGGACCAATTGTGTGATTGGATTGAGGAGTTCCTAGATAACAGGACGCAGCATGTCATTCTCAATGGAGAGAATTCTTCCGAAGCAAGAGTGATTTCAGGTGTGCCGCAGGGGAGTGTCATAGGACCGTTGCTATTCGCAATATGCATATATGACCTTGTGGATGACATCGGAAGTTCACTGAGGCTTTTTGCAGATGATGCTGTGGTGTATCGAGAGGTTGTAACAATGGAAAATTGTACTGAAATGCAGGAGGATCTGCAGCGAATTGACGCATGGTGCAGGGAATGGCAATTGAATCTCCATGTAGACAAGTGTAATGTGCTGCAAATTCACAGAAAGATAGATCCTTTATCATTTAGCTACAAAATAGCAGGTCAGCAACTGGAAGCAGTTAATACCATAAATTATCTGGGAGTATGCATTAGGAGTGATTTAAAGTGGAATGATCATATAATGTTGATCGTCGGTAAAGCAGATGCCAGACTGAGATTCATTGGAAGAATCCTAAGGAAATGCAATCCGAAAACAAAGGAAGTAGGTTACAGTACGCTTGTTCGCCCACTGCTTGAATACTGCTCAGCAGTGTGGGATCCGTACCAGATAGGGTTGATAGAAGATATAGAGAAGATCCAACGGAGAGCAGCGCGCTTCGTTACAGGATCATTTAGTAATCGCGAAAGCGTTACGGAGATGATAGATAAACTCCAGTGGAAGACTCTGCAGGAGAGACGCTCAGTAGCTCGGTACGGGCTTTTGTCAAAGTTTCGAGAACATACCTTCACCGAAGAGTCAAGCAGTATATTGCTCCCTCCTACTATATCTCGCGAAGAGACCATGAGGATAAAATCAGAGAGATTAGAGCCCACACAGAGGCATACCGACAATCCTTCTTTCCACGAACAATACGAGACTGGAATAGAAGGGAGAACCGATAGAGGTAATCAAGGTACCCTCCGCCACACACCGTCAGGTGGCTTGCGGAGTATGGATGTAGATGTAGATGTAGATGTAGAAATCTTCTCACAGTTCAATTTATTCATCTTATTAATAAATAAATGCACACCTGGTATGACCAGAAATACCACAGTCAATCATTGAAGACTTAAGTAATGCAATTTCTTAACCTTCTGCTGTGAACTCACAAGAAACACAATGTAAAATTCCTTACAGCAGAATTAAATATGATAATGGAGAGCGTTAGGTGGAATATAAATAATAAAAGAAGTAAAGGTAGCATGTTGCCTTTTATGAGAATCTAGTTTTTCATGGCAATACTTACATAAAATATTTTCAGATGTCTTGCCAGGTGAAGCTTGTGTAAAACCTCAAGCTGTTGACAACACTACAATCTCCTTCATCAGAAGCAACCAACTGCCTTGGCTGCTGTTTTAGTGGCCTTATGTAATCTGTGAACAGCTTCTGATTGGTTGTCAATTTCATCGTGGTGCCAAAGATGATGTTGCCAACCTCCTAAAAAGATAAAGAGTTGCTGAAATGATTCAAGGACAGTCATAGCCTTGGGTCCATGGGATTTACAAAGTGTATAAATAAAGTAATGAGACTGATACCATAGTGTATGATCCAGCAATGCTGGTGACACTGGACTTTGAAGGGAGGCAGGTAAACATGTGACACATCGTCAGTGCATGTTGGACCATGCTAGTGCGCATTTGTTGTGTGTAGTGCCATTTTTTATAGTGACAAAGGTTTTGCTTGCACATTCTAACAATCAGTGACACAAATATTGAGCAATGGTGTGCAATCCAGTTTTGCTTCAGACTTGGACACAATGCAACAAAAACTTTGGAAAGCCTATGGAGGCAGTGTTTTGTCAAAGGGCTGGTTTTTAAGTGGGCATTTGTAGAAAGGAAATAATCAATTCTAGGTGAATCTTCCAGTGGAAGGCCGCCGGTTTCAGGACCTAATGCAAATGTTGACTTAGTCCAGGATATTGAGCATGCAGATCTTCGGTTGACATTCAGAATGACTGGGACAGAGTTAAATTTGAGTCACACCACCGTTCATCAGAGACCAATGATAAAAAAGAGTCGGGTGTTACATCACAGTAATGCACCTTGTCACACAGCAATTTCAGTTAACAATTTTTTGGCCAGTAAGGATGTTCTTGTGGCTCCTCAGCATCCTTATTGGACCGACTTGAGTCCAAGACTGTAAACACACTTTTTGAGATGTCACTTTGGAGCCCTGGGCAACACTGAAATGGCTGTAACCAACCACCTGAAGGTTTTATATCAAAGTTCCAGTTATGCTGTGAGGTGTGGAAGAACCATCTCCAGCACTGTGTGATTTCGCAAGGCAAGTACAGCAACGGGGCAGTGTTCAGTTGTAGCATTATTGGAATAAAATGGGTGAAAAAAGGCAGTCTCATTACTTTAGTTACACATACTTTATATGATGGCAACCCCATTTTGGGGACATTTGTAAAATATTAATGTGGTTGTTGGGCACGTTGGTCTGTGTGGCGCTTCCTCGACTCCAAAATAAGCACACATGTGCTTCGCTCAGATGCTCACTCTCAGATTGGCAGTATTTGGGATGGAGCTCCCATGGAACACTACTGACTAGTGTGAAGTTCGCACAGTTATCTGATTTTTTACTGCAAAAGGCATTAAAATAGTTGAAAATCATCCCCAATTGATGGATGTCTATTGACAGTTGAATATGGTTGTCATAACTGTTAGCAATTGGTGTAGAGAGCTTACAACCAGCTGTACTGAAATTCATGATGAAAGGGGAATGGTATGCCATCAATTTCTGACGAGACGGTCACTGAGGTTGAGGAAACTGTGCGTAAAGATAGGATTGAGAGAGTCCTTAGAAAATGTGGGTTCCGTACCAGATCGGGTTGACGGAGGAGATAGAGAAGATCCAAAGAAGAGCGGCGCGTTTCGTCACAGGGTTATTTGGTAACCATGATAGCGTTACGGAGATGTTTAACAAACTCAAGTGGCAGACCCTGCAAGAGAGGCGCTCTGCATCGCGGTGTAGCTTGCTTGCCAGGTTTCGAGAGGGTGTGTTTCTGGATGAGGTATCGAATATATTGCTTCCCCCTACTTATACCTCCCGAGGAGATCACGAATGTAAAATTAGAGAGATTAGAGCACGCATGGAGGCTTTCAGAAAGTCGTTCTTCCTGCGAACCATACGCGACTGGAACAGGAAAGGGAGGTAATGACAGTGGCACGTAAAGTGCCCTCCGCCACACACCGTTGGGTGGCTTGCGGAGTATAAATGTAGATGTAGATGTAGGATCATTCTGGCTGCCATTTGAAGTGTGGTTTATGAGGTTTCCGTACAAGCATCACCTGCAGGATTTTAACGAAAATTCAGGGTGGAGCAATGACAATATTGTGACGAGGATAGATTGCTGCTCACTATATAGCAGAGGTGTTGAGTCACAGACAGGCATAACACAAAAAGGCTACTAAACACATAAGCTTCCAGCCAGAAGGCCCTCTTCCAACATAGTCAACATACACACACACATTCACGCAAATGCATCTTGCACACATATGACCACTGTCTTTGGCTGCCGGGGTCAAACTGTGACAACTGTGCATGATGGGAGAAACAATATGGGTGGTGAGGGTAAGGAGGAGGCTGGGATGAGGAGGGACGGGAGAGCAGGGTGTGAGTGGGGAACAGTAAAGTGTAGCTTGTGGAAGCATAAACGGATGAGGTGGAAAGAGGGTAGGACAGTGAAGTGCAGTAAGGACAAAGATTAATGGAAGATCAGGACAGGAGGGTTTCAGGAATGTAGTATGTATTGCGGGGAGAGTTCACACCTGCACAATTCAGAAAAGCTGGTGTTGATGGGAACAGACTATGACGCAGTCATTGGAGTGAAGAAGTTTTTGTTGAGCTGTCTGCTCAGTAACAGAGTGGGACAGCTGTTTCTCGGCCACAGTTTGTCGTCGGCAATTCGTGCGGACAGGACAGCTCGGTTGCAGCTTACCTTGTAGATCACATGACTGGTTTCACAGGTAGCTCTGTCTTTGACGGTATAGGTGGTGTTTGTAACCAGACTGTAGAAGTTGGTGGTGAGACGATGTATGGGACAGGTCTCACATCTAGCCCTGTTACTGGGATGTGAGCCATGAGCCAAGGATTTGGTAGTAGGGGTTGTGTAGTGATTGACAAGGATAATGTGTGTGTTAGGTGGGCGACGGAATACCACTGTGGGAGGGGTGTGAAGGCTGGTGGAAAAGACATTCCTCATTTCAGGACACTAGGAGAGATACTCGAAACCCTGGCAGGAATGTGATTCAGTTCCGCCGGCTGCTGTAGCTGAGCAGTTCTGGGCGCTTCAGTCCGGAACCGTGCTCCTGCTGCAGTCGCAGGTTCGAGTCCTGCCTCAGGCATGGATGTGCGTGGTGTTAGGTTGGTTAGGTTTGGGTAGTTCTAAGTTTGGGGGACTGATGGCCTCAGGTGTTGGATCCCATCGTGCTTAGAGCCATTTGATTCAGTTCTTCCAGTCCTGGATGGTACTGAGTCACGAGGGGAATCCTCCTCTGTAGGCAGATGGCGTGCATTTGGCAAGTGGTGAGCGACTGGAGAAATAAGGCAATATATCCCACATTTCCATTACTCTCCTGGCATTGACCTTCATTAGTCATTGTCCTTCACCCACCTATCCCATCCCTGTTCTCATTCCACAGCCTTCTATTCCACAAGTGCACTCACAGTTTTTTACCTCCCCATGTTTTCCACTCCCCCCTCTACACTCCCTCCCCTCTCCCGCCATCTAACCTCCCGTCGTCCTTGTGTGCTCCCATAAACAGTACTTTACTATCTCCCACTCTTACCCTGCCCCCCCCCCCCCCCTCCCTCCCAGCCTCCTCATTACCCCCACCGCCCAGATTGTGTTTTCCATAATGCGCTGTTACTTGCAGTCTGACTTCAGCAACCAGAGGCAGTAGTCGTGTGTGTGAGCTGTGTTTGTGCGAATGTGTGTTTGTATGTTGGCTGTTTTGGAAGAATATTATTATGGAAAGAAAAGTTGGTATAGCGGATATGCTGAGCCGCAAATAGGCACAGTAAAAAGACTGTGGTTTTTTCAGTTACCTGGAACTGCAGTGCAGTCATGTGTGTGAGTTGCGTTTGCGCACACGCCTGTGTGTGTGTGTGTGGGGGGGGGGGGGGGGGGGGGGGGGGGTCTCTGTTTTTGACGAAGGCCTTACTGGCTGAAAGCTTTCTGTGTGTCAGCCTTTTTATTGTGCCTATCTGTGATTCGGCATCTCTGCTATATGGTGAGTAAAACTTTACTTTTCATAATATTTTTACATTCCATCCTGGATTTTCCATTGTTTGCTTTTCTTAATATTGTCATTTTAACAGAAAAGTTGCAATATTGGAAAGTGTGTGGAGGTTGGATCATCATCATCTACCCACCCAACATACATACAGTCTGGATTGGCATCAAACAACTACCACTTGTTCCCCAAGTTGAAGAAACATTTGTCTGGACAGATGTTCTGCTCCAAAAATGAGGTGGAAGTGCTTGCTGAAAGATATTGCAATGAGCTTATGTGACATGGGCACCTACAAACATGCACTGTCCAAAATGGCGATTATGTAAAAAATAAACCATTCTTCAACCTTTAAAATGGTGTAACTATTGCAGAAAATAAGTGGTTGTTTGTATACCAACAAATGTGGGAGACTTTACTTCTAGGGCTGGCCATTGTGGCCAACCAGTTCTAGGCGCTTCAGTCCGGAACCACGCTGCTGCTATAGTCGCAGGTTCGAATCCTGCCTCGGGCATGGATGTGTGCGATGTCCTTAGGTTAGTTAGGTTTAAGTAGTTATAAGTCTAGGGGACTGGTGACCTCAGATGTTAAGTCCCATAGTGCTCAGAGCCATTTGAACTTACTTGTAGCATTGCCCTCATAAATCCCATGTGAGTGCAGAAACAACTACATTGGTAAGCTGCTTCATACCGGGTTTATGGTATTAAAGATGAGATAGAAATGAGAATGTGCAAGAACATCATCAACCTGGAAAGTGGATATAATCATAATGTTGAGCTCACGATGCTCAGAAGAAATGTATAAATTTGCCACATCATTTATGCTTCTATGAGGGGGGGATAGCGCCACAAATGCTGACGTTGACACTATCCCAATGTGATGTAATTGCCACTCAGTCAGAAGCCATCCACAGGCTATTTAACGTGTCCAGCAACAACCAAGACAGTCAGTTGCTCCTGATGAAGGCAGTGGCAGTAATCGTCAAAAGCTCTAGGTTTTACCCAGAACTGATGCAAGAAGTCAGAGAATATTTTATACATCAAGTGCTATGGTTGAAAATATAATATGAATATAAAGGGCATTCAAAAATAAATGAGCCTGAGGCATATTTACAGAAACCAGTACCTGTATGTTAGAAGTATTGACCCTGGCTGTTGAAACACTTGTCCCACTGTGACACAAGGCGGTGAGTGGTCATCTCATTAAATTCTCAGGGCTGCAATGTTAACCAGTTCTGGATGTACAGGGACATCATCTGAGGTGAATCGTTTCCCCCTCAGAGGCTTTTTAAGGGGACAAAAAGTGGCGTAATCACAGGGGGAGAGGTCCGGACTGTATGCAGGGTGGCCAAGATCCTCCCATTTGAATTTCTGCAGGAGTGCCGAACCTGTGTTGGCCACACAAGGATTTGCATTGTTGTGGAGCAGAATGACCCCAAGGGCGAGATTGCCTGTACATTTTGATTTGATCGCTTGGCAAAGGTTGGTCAAAGTTTGCAAGTAACGCTGGGAATTCGCTGTTGTCCCGTGCTTCAGAAAGTGAATCAAAAGGGGGCCATCTTGGTCAAAGAAGAATGTCAGCATAACGATTCACCTCGGACGACGACGTCCAGCTGTACATGTGGAACTGGTTAACATCCCAGCCTCGGGAATTTTATTAGACAGCCATTCACCACATTGTGTCACAGTGGGACAAGTTTCTCAACAGCCAGGGTCAGTACTTCTAACATACAAGTACTGATTTCTGTAATTATGCCTCTGGCTTGTTTCTTTTTTAACATCCCTTATAGATAAAAAATCTGCACACCCAGAAACACAGGTCAGAGGAGACTTAAGTTTCTGGGTGACTTTTCTGTAACTTAGCGCTCCATAAAACTCGCCAGTCCTGTTCTTTCATCCCTCTTACTTTCCCTTCAGCCCTTTTGCCAGAGAGAGCCACTGGCTCTTGAAGCTCATGCATTTCCGTATCTTGTCTACTTCTTTTCTCCTGCCTCACTTGTTGAGTAGATTTTTTGCCTATGTTGTATTTTCTGACAGTGATTATTTTTGTTAATGTAGTCATCATAGAGTTGAGATGTTAAATGGTTAATAAGCTCATATATAAAATGAAAAAAGTTGATAAGATTTCAGATCATTCTTTCTTCAGAACTGACAAGATACAGTGGAACCCCTATTTTATGTTTTTATGTGGTTTAGACTTAAAAAACATAAAATTAAGGAAAATGTTAAATCCCTTCCCTAAAAAATATGAACAAAAAACCTATGAAATTAGCATATATGATTAAAAATCACAATCCTCTCCAGTACTTTGTATAAAATCTGTCTAGTGAAGAAAATTAAATGTACAATTCAAGGTTTATACAATAATTTGTAGTAGTGAATTTCATCAGTTCTTAAAAGAATCACAGATGCACGAGACCAAGAAAAACTCATCAAAAAACTGAAAATGGTATCTGCTTACAAGACAAGGTAATTGAGCTGTTTTCCGACATGCTATGACCACAAATTATAAATTCAAAACAAGCGTTTTTGATGGATCATCCTCTGTGCTGACCCAGAAAAAAAAGATTAACATGTTGAGTTAAACCAAAAACATCACAGCAACTATGTGGTTAAACCATAAGTATAAATGCGGACATCTGCTTAATGACAAACTTTGTCACCAGTGCTGTGGTTTAATGCTTTTCTCACGAGCTGCACTACATATGCTCACCATCATTAATGTGTTATTTTAGGCTTGATGAGAGGAAAGATGTGAAAAAATTAGTTTGCTTCCCCAGTTGACATTACAAGCTTCTTATAAGCCAGCTCAGTGAATTTCTGTACACTGTGTTAAATGTAAATTTGAAAAGAAGCTCAGGTGCTACAGTTCCGCTTCGTGCCCTCTATCGCTGCTGCCAATCTTTACAATGTACAGTGTGTGGTGCAAAGTATTTACGTGAGTAGTGTATGTGGTTGTTGCAACTACACTACTGGCCATTAAAATTGCTACACCAAGAAGAAATGCAGATGATAAACGGGTATTCACTGGACAAATATATTATACTAGAACTGACATGTGATTACATTTTCACGCAGTTTGGGTGCACAGATCCTGAGAAATTAGTACCCAGAACAACCACCTCTGGCCATAATAACGGCCTTGATACGCCTGGGCATTGAGTAAAACAGAGCTTGGATGGCGTGTACAGGTACAGCTGCCCATGCAGCTTCAACACGATACCACAGTTCATCAAGAGTAGTGACTGGCGTATTGAGACGAGCCAGTTGCTCTGCCACCATTACCAGACGTTTTCAATTGGTGAGAGATCTGGAGTATGTGCTGGCCAGGGCAGCAGTCGAACATTTTCTGTATCCAGAAAGGCGCGTACAGGACCTGCAACATGCGGCCGTGCATTATTCTGCTGAAATGTAGGGTTTTGCAAGGGTCGACCTAAGGGTAGAGCCACTGGTTGTAACACATCTGAAATGTAACGTCCACTGTTCAAAGTGCCGTCAATGCAAGCAAAAGGTGACTGAGACGTGTAACCAATGGCACCCCATACCATCATGTCGGGTGATACGCCAGTATGGCGATGACGAATACACGCTTCCAATGTGCGTTCACCGCGATGTTGCCAAACATGGACGGGACCATCACGATGCTGTATCCAGAACCTGGATTCATCCGAAAAAATGTCGTTTTGCCATTCGTGCACCCAGGTTCGTCGTTGAGTACACCATCACAGGCGATCCTGTCTGTGATGCAGCGTCAAGGGTAACCGCAGTCATGGCCTCAGAGCTGAGAGTCCATGCTGCTGTAGATGTCGTCGAACTGCTCGTGCAGATAGTTGTTGCCTTGCAAACATCCCCATATGTTGACTGAGGGATCTAGACGTGGCTGCACAATCCGTTACAGCCATGCGGATAAGATGCCTGTCATCTCGACTGTTAGTGATACGAGGCCGTTGGGATCCAGCACGGCGTTCCATTTTATCCTCCTGAACCCACCGATTCCATATTCTGCTAACAGTCATTGGATCTCGACCAACGCGAGCAGCAATGTTGCGATACGATAAACTACAATCACGATAGGCTACAATCCAACCTTTATCAAAGTTGGAAACGTGATGGTACGCATTTCCCCTCCTTACACGAGGCATCACAACAACGTTTCACCAGGCAATGCTGGTCAACTGCTGTTTCTGTATGAGAAATCGGTTGGAAGCTTTCCTCATGTCAGCACATTGTAGGTGTCACCACCTGCGCCAACCTCGTGTGAGTGCTCTGAAAAGCAAATATGAGGTCCTCAACAGAGTGCTAATAAAGAGTGTTAAATTTCCGTTACACAGCAAATAACACGAATTGAAATGTTGTAGATTGACCAAATTCCTAGGGATTACAATTACAAACAACATAAATTGGAACCATCACATAGGAAACATTATAGGGAAGCTGAACAGAAGACAGGGTTTTGCTGGGCAGAACATAAAAGATGCAACAAATGTATTGAAGATACTGCCTACACTACGCTTGTCTGCCCCCTCCTGGAGTGTTGTTGTAAAAGTATGGGATACTTACCAGACAGGGCTGACAGAGGACACCGAAAAAACTTCAGAGAATGGCAGCTTGGTTTGTATTATCACAAAACGGGAGAGAGATTGTCGCAGGTACTGTAAGCGAGGCGAGATGCCACGCATTGAAATCTGGATATTTTCAGTTGCAGAGAGATATTTTCACAAAAAATTCAATCACTAACTTTCTCCTCCGAATGCCAAAATGTTTCATTTCCTCACACCTACATGAGGAGAAATGACCCTCGTAATAATATAAGGACAATCGGAACTCGTATAGGACGTATTAGGTTTTCATTTTTCACACACGCTGTTAGAGAGCGACACAGTTTAGTAGTAGTCTGAAAGTTGTTGTATGAACCGCATGCCAATTACTTGAGTGTGTATTCCATAGGGATCGTGCAGACGTGGCTGTCTGTTGGTGGATAGTTCATAATGACATACCTGTTAATAAGATGTTAATCCTTTACAGGAACACGTTTCCATTTTCCTCATTTCCTTGTACACAAGTCCTACGGTCTCAATTAAGCGTGTATCGCTGTGCTAGCACTGACTGCGAAGTACGCTGTGCCCGTTAGCAGCTGCTGGCTGTGCCCGCAGGACTCGCAGGACGGGTCCACGCAGCCTGCGCCCGCACCCGCGCCGCCACCACCGACGACGACGACGACGGCAGCTGCGGCGGCACCGTCGCAGGCCCCGCCCTGCCCCCGCAGTACCGGCAGCATGGTAGCACACCATGACGACATTGTCACCCGCATGAAGAACATTGAGATGATCGAGCTGGGGAGGCACCGGATACGGCCCTGGTACTTCTCTCCGTACCCTCAGGTACTGCTCTCTGGCTGTCATATTTATACTAACCGTGTACAGCAGGGGTGTCCAAATCGTGGCCTGTGGGCCACGTGCGACCCAAAGCAATTTTCAGTGTGACCCAAGAAATGAGTATCTGCCACACAATTGGAGAAAAAATCGCATTAAATTCCATTTGTGTAAATGTATGATAAACTGAATATTTTAAATTTGAAACTCCTCCCACATGATACTCTTCTCTCCTTGGCCCATCCTGTGGTTTTTTGCTCAGCTGTTATTGTTAGTGTGAAGTGCATTATGTGCAGCCTACTTGAGCTAAAGTTTGGACACCCCTGTTACAGAAACTGCTTGTGTAACCTCGAGCGTTGTTAACTTTGTGAAATTTAAAATTTTCCCAGTGAACTAGATTTTCGAAAAGATTTCAGGCTTGCAGCCGGTCGTTGTTAGCTTCCATCCACGATATTTCGACTGGACAACTGCCAGCCATCCTCACCTCCTCACCTGAGGATGGCTGGCAGTTGTCCAGTCGAAATATCGTGGATGGAAGCTAACGATGACCGGCTGCAAGCCTGAAATCTTTTTGAATATTGTTAGCCTTGTTTTCGACTTGCACCATCAGAAGACGGGAGCTTTAACCTTTTCACTGCTACAGACGTTCTCTCTATATTCTGTTCTGACGGCGGCTTTTGTTATGGCAGTACTCCTCACCAAATTCTGGCACCCATGCTGAGAGACGGCCTTCCAGCCGATATGAAATACTTATGATGAAAAAATTTAATTTTTGCAGGTCTTATAGTCTATATCATCCTTTGATAAAGAACTGAATTTCCTTTTGTTACCTGTTATACTCAGTACATTGCTTAAAATTAAATAAAGCATTGCATTACAAGATTTGCAGAGGTAGAACGTGTTGCATAAACTTTATGTATAGTTGAGTTTGGCTCATACATTGCAGGGAAAGAAATGTACATAAGATATCAAATTCATATTTAAAACTGAAGAGCAGAACACTATCTCATTTTGTTCTCAAGTTATTGGGTTTTATATCTGATGGGTGGTCGCCCAGGTCTTCCCATGGAGACTTGCTGGCTGCTATGAAATACTTATCATCCAATTTTAAGAAAACTGTTACGTGAAAGAAAAAGAAATGATTTTTGTGCTTAAAGTCATCTCTCAATAAAGGACTGAATTTATTTTTGCCCCATGGTACAGTTAGTGCAGTGCATCAAATTAAATAAAACATTGCGTGATATTTTAAAGATTCTGCATGTTAAAAAATGCATTGTGTAAACTTTGCATGTGATTGATTTTATTGGATGAAATGTAGATAAGATATCGAAATTTTATTTAAAACTGAGAGCAGAAAGATATCTCATTTCTTTCTGTAGTTATTGGGCTTCATGTCCGATCGACAGTTGTGTGCAATGCACCCATTCACATCCTTGCACATTGTGAATCTTATGGTCATAACATTTGTCATATCTCATAAACAATTTAAAGTATTGAAAGAGGTTTGTTTGCAAATGACAGCACACAGTGAGGCATGTATGTAATAAATACTCAAAACTTTTATATTGACCGAAGCACGTACTTAATTTGTCCGCAGCAGTGAGAGGTTTGCTGCCCACGATGCATACCAAGGTCCATAGTGCTGTGTATGTGTATACACGCCCATAGCAGCAAGTCATTGAATCAATGAACAATAAACATGCAGCATCATGTAGTGTGCTTCCCTTTTATTCTCGAATCAGAAACATACAAATTTACAGTAGCCATACACATCAATAAATGTGTACATATATATATATATATACACAAATTGTATTTATATTACATATGCCCAGTAATTTGCAACCTCCAAGGTGGCTTGCAAGAGATCAATCTTCGTGCAGGATGTAGGGCACAAAAGGCACTGGAGCACGTGGCTTGTGGTTTGTTCTTGTCCACAATCACAGGACGTATCTTCTGTTATGAAGCCCCTTCTCTTCAGGTTGTTTCTGGATCGTCCAACTCCTGATCGTAATCTGTTTAAAGATTTCCACACCAGCCAGCTCTCGTTGTGTCCAGGTGGTAGTTTTTCAGCTTCTGGCATCTGCAGGTGAGGCGTTGACTTCTTCCATAACTTCAGCCTTGCCTTCTCTGGTGAAATGGTGAGTTTCTCAGATGTTCTTAGGAAGCTCTTTCGTGATCTCAGCCATTGCTGTGGTGGATTATGTCCATGCAGTGGATGGGCACTGTCCTGTTCCACTTTCAATCCCTCCTTGTTGGCAGCCACTGTTCTGTGTATCCATGGTGGTGCTATTCCAGCCAGGCAGTAGAGCTTATCAGTTGGGGTAGGTCTTAAGCAACCTGTGATCAACCTGCAGGTTTCGTTGAGAGCAATGTCTACTTGTCTGGCATGAGATGACCTGTATCAGACTGGAAAAGCATATTCAGCAGGAGAAAAGCACAGTGCCATTGCAGAACAGTGAATAGTTTGTGGATGTGATCTCCACTGTGTCCCCTCTAGTTTGTGAATTAGGTTGTTTGGAGCGGAGATTTTCATTTTGGTGTTCTTGCAGTGAGTTTTGAATGTCAGAGTTCTATCGAGAGTGACTCCAAAGTATTTAGGTCCGTGATGATGCTGGAGTTGGATGCCTGACCATGCAATATGTATCTCACGATTAGCTTCCCTGTTCCTTAAATGAAAGGCACACACTTGTGTCTTCGAAGGGTTTGGCCTGAGTTGGTTCCGATTGTAGTAGCTTGCCAGTGTTCGAAGTGCTGTTGTCAGGTTTCTTTCCACTCTTTCAAAGCATGAGCTCTACGTAACAAGGGCTAGGTCATCTGCATATAAGAATCTTCTTGTGCCTGGGGTCAATGGCTGGTCGTTGGTATAGATGTTGAAGAGAAGTGGAGCCAAGACGCTTCCCTGAGGTAGACCATCTTTCTGCGCTCTCCAGCGACTGCGTTGTCCGTGAAATTCAACAAAAAACCTGCAGTTTTGGAGGAGGGATTGTGTGTCAGCTGTAATACATTACTGTAGTCAGAATGAATTTAATGTCCCGCTGTGAATTGTGCACTTATATGAAACTTGCTTGGCTGATTAAAAATTGTGTGCTGTACTAAACCACAAACTCTAATCCCTTGCCTTTTGCCGGTGAGTGCTCTACCAACCGAACTACCAAAGCACGTTTCATGACCCATCCTCACATCCATACTTCTGCCAGTATGTCACCTCCTGCCGGCCGCGGTGGTCTCGCGGTTCTAGGCGCGCAGTCCGGAACCGCGCGACTGCTACGGTCGCAGGTTCGAATCCTGCCTCGGGCATGGATGTGTGTGATGTCCTTAGGTTAGTTAGGTTTAAGTAGTTCTAAGTTCTAGGGGGACTGATGACCACAGCTGTTAAGTCCCATAGTGCTCAGAGCCATTGTCACCTCCTACCTTCCAAACTTCACAGCAGTTGGTAGAGCACTTGCCCGCAAAAGGTAAAAGTCCCAAGTTTAAGTCTTCGTTCGGCAGACAGTTTAAATCTACCAGGAAAGTTTCGAATCAGCGCATACTGTACTACAGCGTGAAAAATTCATTCTGGAAACATTTCCCGGGCTGTGGCTAAGCACATCTCCATAATATACTTTCTTACAGGAGTGCTAGTCCTGCAAGTTTTGTAGGAGAACTTCTGTGAAGTTTGGAAGGTAGGTGATGAGGTACTGACAGAAGTAAAGCTGTGAGGATGTGTCATGAGTTGTGTTTGGGTAGCTCAGTTGATAGAGCACTTGCCAGGGAAAGGCAAAGGTCCTGAGTTTGAGTCCCACTGCAGCATTAGTTTTAATCTGCAATACGGTCTGAGGGATGTGGATTTAAGTGAGGCTGTACATTTTATTTAAGTGCAATACAATTACGTTTCGTCCAGGACTGCGCTGAACTTCCTCAGAGGTGCTGCTCCGCTGAGTCTTGCCGACTGACTGGTCGGGTGTCTGAGAGCGACTTATATGTTGTGAGAAAGGGGGGTGTGGTTCAGGTGACACGTGATGAGCAGTGATAATCCATAGCAAAGATAAGGTTGACTATCGATTACCACCTTGTCAAAGATAAAAATTGTTAGCCATTTTGTAGAGCCACTGTCCATATATCGCTAAGTTTCATAGCCTCCTCTTTCCTATTAAAATTATCGTGATGTTTATAAATTTCAATAGCTTCTCTATATAGCCGTGGTTAGTAATTTAACGTTGTAGATAAAACTTTGGTATCCGAAAACGTCACTTGGTGGTTGCCTGGTTGAAGAGCATGTTCCGCTACAGCTGACTTTTCTATTTTTCCAAGTCGACAAAGACTTTTATGCTCTTTCAGTCGCGTGTTTACGCTTCTTTTGGCAGTACCAATGTAAACTTTACCACAGGTACATGGAATTTTATACACACCACATGTCGACAGGGGAGGGCGTTTATCCTTCACAGATCGTAGTACTTGACTTATTTTCTTTGTTGGTTTAAAGATCGGTTTTATGTCATGTTTTCGTAAAATCTTACCGATCCGATCTGTTACTTTTTTAATAAAAGGGAGAACTACTGTATTTTTCTGTCGTTGTGGTTCATTCTTATCTTTTGGGTTTCTGTTCCTTGGACGCAAAATTCTATTTATCTCTTTTCTTGAATAGCCGTTTTTTTCAAAAGCCTGCTTCAGGTGTTTCACTTCAGAATCCAAATGTTCAGGTGTACATATCCGTTCCGCTCGATCGACAAGACTTTTTATGACACCTCTTTTTTGTTGAGGATGATGATTAGAATTTTTATGTAAATATCTGTCCGTATGTGTTGCCTTCCGAAAAACTTTATATTCCAAGCTTCTATCGGACCGTCTCATAACTAAGACATCCAAGAAAGATATTCTGTTATCCTTTTCTATTTCCATGGTAAACTGTATTTTTGGATGAATTTTATTTAGATAATCAAAGAAATCGTCCAAGGCCTTTCTGCCATGGGACCAAACCACAAATGTGTCATCTACATATCGATACCAACGAGATGGTTTGTTATTAGCTTTGTCTAGGACTGATTGTTCAAATTTCTCCATATAAAGATTGGCAATCGCAGGGCCTAATGGATTACCCATTGCTACTCCATCAAGTTGTTCATAAAATTCATTATCCCACTGGAACTGACTTGATGTAAGACAATGTCGGAAAAGAACAGTCAAATCTTCTGGAAAAATATCCGCTATGAAAATCATAACTTCGTTAACAGGAATCATTGTGAATAAGGACACAATGTCAAAACTTACAAGAATATCTTCAGGGGCCAAAGTTAGTCCCTCTAGTTTTTCAATAAAATGACGCGAGTCTTTTATATATGAGTCAGTTTTTCCAATAAATGGTTGTAAACAAGTCTTTGTCGACTTGGAAAAATAGAAAAGTCAGCTGTAGCGGAACATGCTCTTCAACCAGGCAACCACCAAGTGAAGTTTTCGGATACCGAAGTTTTATCTACAACGTTAAATTACTATCCACGGTTATATAGAGAAGCTATTGAAATTTATAAACATCACGATAATTTTAATAGGAAAGAGGAGGCTATGAAACTTAGCGATATTTGGACAGTGGCTCTACAAAATGGCTAACAATTTTTATCTTTGACAAGGTGGTAATCGATAGTCAACCTTATCTTTGCTATGGATTATCACTGCTCATCACGTGTCACCTGAACCACGCCCCCCTTTCTCACAATATATAAGTCGCTCTCAAACATCTGACCAGTCAGTCGGCAAGACTCAGCAGAGCAGCCCCTTTGAGGAAGTCCAGCGCAGTCCTGGATGAAACGTATGGAGCAGAAAAGTTCTTGGACCACGACCTCACATCCCGGAAAGTATATCAACAGCCATGTCACCCGGTCATGAAAGCCTTCATTCTGCAATACAATTAACCTACTCATGGGTCCCTCAAATGCTCCAATTTATCGTGAAATAATATTGTGTCCATGTATTGCGCAAAAATGCTAGGCCGAGAACAGCATAGTATTGTTGTGCAGTATGAGCACCCGGGACATGTCAGTTAGAATTCTGTATTCCTAGTGAACATGTTGGCACTTAGTGATGTAAAACTCGCATGTATTGTGATTTCAGTCACTATGTGCTGTGAAAGAAAATCAGGGGAAGCAGCAGTGGGCGGAAAGTGGCTTGGAATGCGTCCTATGTTCGACTATACTAACACGCTAAGAGAACTTGCAGCAAAGGCAGATGGCTATTGGAAGATTTTAATGATGAATGAGGAATCTTTCAACGAATTGGTGAACTTCGTTACACCTTACCACACAAAAGAAGATGCTGCATGTGTACCACTCATATTTCATTTTTCACAATGCTGGAAACAATGTATAAAATGGAGAGGAGAAGCAGTCTATAAAATGGAGAAAAGTTAGACACATTATTTTAGAGGATTGGTAGGCATTTCTGCAATAAATAATTCAAGCTTGTGAAATGAAATGAACAAATGAGCGGTTGCAGCATTATCTCCCTGCACTGCAACGCTTTAGTCAAGTGTTTATGCCGCTTTGATAGTGTGAAACGTTATTGTATTATAGTGCTAACATGTACTTCAAAGTAACATAAAACAAAATTTTAAGAGTTTTTGAGTAAATAGTCTTCAGTTGGAGAGGGAAAGTGCCCAACAGAAAGTTCTTCATTCTTAAACTCTGCCACATTCCTCATAACACATTTAATATGCTGTGGCAAGGTGTTCAGTGTTAGTGTTACTTTCAACTTTTTCAACATTTTTAATAAAAAAAAAGGTAGGAATTGTCAGTGCCAAAGGATATAGGGTCTGAGAGTTATCAAGAAGCTATGTTTCTTCAGAAGGAGGCTTTACTGTTGGGTAGCAACCTTCATGTGGGTAGCACTAAATATCCGCAGTTGGACAACTTGTCTTGCTAGTAAATTATATACATGAATCTTCCTTGTGAAGTAGTCTGTCTGTTAGTGTAAACCATATGCAAATCGCTACAGCATTTCCTGAGATTAGCTTTCAGATACAGACAGAAAAATATGGCATGGACTTTAATTTTGCAATATGTACAGTAACCAAATGTAATTTTTATTACACAGTTCTT